>NC_044979.1:72308311-72611643 GCF_008728515.1 Papio anubis
GTTTGACATTGTTTTGATTGTATAAATATCAAACATATTTTCTGTATCTTACATAGACTTATAATGTATGAGAGGCGAAATAGAAAATATTTGGAAAACAAACACAAATTGGATTAAATCTAAAAATATTTATGTCTTTTATTTTTAGAAGGGAATAATATGATAGGTACTGAAGAAACTAATTTTGATCGTGGCTACATAAAAAAGAAATTAGAACATGGACTTACACGAATATGGCAGGTTTGGTTTTTTTAATATTATTTTTTTCACAGAAGCAATATAATTGTCATGTCAAAGTTGTTTTAGAAATTCAGTTTTAAGTTTTCTATATGTGTATTCTTTGCAGATTTAATCATATGTTTCTGTTTGGAATTAGGCTATCATTTAATTTCTGTAATGTATTTGGTGATTGTATTTGCACTATGAATGGCAGGAAGAAAAAAGACTTAATTTGAAAATCTCCATTGGAAATATTCATATATGCCTTGAGTACATTTTTTGTTTTAGAGGCCCAGAGAATTTCCACTATCATAAAGAAATGTATGTTTTCTCAGTGAGATGTTCTGTTTATTTTTATTTCATTTATCTGTGTTTCCTTAATTTTTTTTTCCTGTTAATTTTAGAAAAGGAGTAACTAAGTAGGTAGCATACTTAGGTCAGATTATAGCTCAGAATGAACAATTTGTTTTTTTTTCTCAGTCAGTGATCTTTGTGCCTTGAGGGAATCTTACATGCTAATTGGCTGAATATATCTGGTTTTAGCCCATTTGGGCTCCTATAACAAAATATTCTAGACTGGTTAGTTTATAAACACAGAAGTTTATTTCTCAGAATTCTAAAGGCTGGAAGTCAGAGAACCGGGTGCCAGCGTTGTTGGAAGGGCCTGCTTCCTGGTTCATAGACATTGTCTTGCTGTATCCTCAAATAGTGGAAGGGATGAGGGAGCCCTCTGGGGTCCCTTCTATAGGGGAACTAATGCCATTAATGACGACTCTACCTTCTTGATTTAATCACCTCACAAAGTCCCCACTTTCTAATATATTATCACCTTGGAGGTTAGAATTTCAGTATAGGAATTTTGGGTAGACACAAACATTCAGTCCGTAGCAGTATCTTATTAAGTTTTTCTTTGCAATTTAGTAGCTCAGTTGTTATAATCAGATAATTTGTTACTTCTTAGATCACAGTGTAATTTCTTTGAAGATAACTTACTCTTTTTGGACTTCTTTGAACCCTGGAAGACTATAGACCCTTTGGCCGTGTTATGGTCTTTTAAAATGTATTTTTGATTTTTCTAATGAGGCTGATCTTTATTTTGACCATCTTTTTTTTTTTTTTTCTTTATATTTATTTATTTACTATTTTTTGAGGCAAGGTCTCATGTTGTCACCCAGGCTGGAGTGTGGTGGCAGGATCATGGCCTAGTGCAGCCTCGACCTCTTGGGCTCAGGTGATCTTTCTGCCTCAGCCTCCTGAGTAGCTGGGACCACAGACATGTACCACCATGCCTAATTTTCTTAAATTATTATTTGTGTACATGGGGTCTTGTTACGTTGCCCAGATTGGTCTTGAACTCCTGGGCCCAAGTGATATTCCCGCCTTGGCCTCCCAAAGTGTTGGGATTGTAGGCGTGAGCCACAATGCCCAGCTTGACCATCTTTTATAGGATGTGTTTTGAAAAAAATTGTTTAGGAAAACTTATTTTGAGAACGTAAATTTCTTCATGAATCAGTATTTATAATTTAGTGCTCTTCTATTTTTGATAATTTTGTATTGGATATGCTATTTGATTTTATACTTTAGTATTTGAAATTTATTTATGTAGTGGTTGTAAGAGGTTTGACATATATTTTCTCATTTGACTGTATTAAACTCATATAACCATATTAAACATTTATTAAAATTAAATAAATAATGTATCATTGTGGATTTAGGCTGACTTTTTTCTGAATATTAATGCATAAAAAGAAAGGAAAATCTTATAGTTATTGAATATACACCCAGGGTCAGATATGATTTGTTTCTGACTTAGTCTCCCAGTAGGCCTTAATTGTACTTAGTTAAAATTTTACAATCTATGATAGAATTTCTGGTAATTCAATGTACTTGGAAATACTGACTTGGCACTTTATGTAGCTAGTTTCCATTCAGTTTGGCAACCTGATGGCATTCCTGATATAGGAAATGGGATTGTCTCTATTATGTCTCCCTTAAGGATGTTGGCTATTGGCCTAAATAGATACTTATTAACAAATTAGGAATATATTCCTGTCTCATTTTAATCTGGAACTATAGAGTAAATGGTTCTGAAAACTTATTTTCTGTATTTTGGGTTTGCTTGATTTTTTTTTTTTTCTTTGTCTTACAGGATGTTCAGCTAAAAGTAAAAACCTACTTGCTTGGAACCGATTTGTCTATATTCAAATATGATGATTTCATCTTTGTTTTGGACATAATCAGCAGGTAGTGTTTAAGATCTTGTCTTATTCTTTAGTTTGAGTCATTCAACCATGATAATCAAAGAAATCATGAACCTAGTGAGCTCTCATCTATAACTTCTTTATGGAAATGAAGATAATTTTTGCTGCTAAGTTTGTGAGTGTATTTAAATATTTCTGCCCTTTGGATGTTTGTAAACCTTTATGAATTTGTGGTCTTTAGAATTTTTTTCACATATCCAAATTTTAGCGATTTTTTTTAGTCTTTGAAGAAAGAGAACCCGCACTTCTTTTTCTCTATAAGGATGTTGCTGAAATTTACTGAAACCTTTTTATCCAACTAGGTTGATGCAAGTTGGAGAAGAATTTTGTGGTAGCAAGTCTGAAGTTTTACAGGAATCTATTAGAAAACAAAGTGTCAATTATTTCAAAAATTACCATAGGTAAGAACTCTAATAAAATATGAATGGACTTATTTAGGTAATGAGAATACTTTTGTCTAATACTTAATCTTATAGCATTAATTGATTTTAAACCATTACTTTTGAATTTGAATGTGTTGCAGCTTTTTTAAGATGGCTAAGGATTTTTTTAACCAAAATATGATGAAATGTTCTCATTACATATTCATTGTACATTTTAAAATATTCTTTGTCTTGAGGGGCTTAAAATATTGAACTGATTTCTTTATGAGTAAAACATGATTATTAGATCAAGGTTCACAGAAAGAATTTGGCTGCTGTTCCATTACCTGCATACATATGCGTGTGCTTATAAGGAATTTAAATCAGTGCTCAGTGAGGGGGTGCTTGAGAGTATCTATCTTTTAGAAGTAAGAAGGCTTCTACAGGAGAGGATGTGATATTCAGAATTTCGCTATAAAGCCAAATTTGTATACTTCATTGCTTTGCAAAACAATCACTGCTAATATTTAAAAGAGTGACTAGGAATGATTTGGGTAGAGGAGGAAGGTGGGAAAGAATGTTCATAATAGTGGTGTGATTATATGCTTACAGCAGCAGTAAATTGAAGGAAGGGAGAGCTAACATTAGATTTTTCTTCATATAAGCTAGACCCCAAGTTGTATCCCTTACATGTATTTTGTCCTTTGAGTTGAGTTTCATGTTACTTTTTATTCTGAACTTTTACTTTTTACAATTGAATTTAAGTTTTGATTTCCTTATTTGGTGCCAAAGAGAGTCATGATTTGAAATTCTGCTTTTGCTCCTTGTTCATAGTCAGTACCTGCTCACAGTGATATATGCCGTGTCAAAAGAGAGATGACTGAACACCAAACTGTTGATTATTATTAAATATATTTGAATACAAGTTGTCTATGTTAATTGTAAACAAGTAAATTGTTTGAAAAAGATTTAAGTTGAACTATACCAAAGCAAAGCCCTTGAGTTTCACAACTGAGAGTGTTTAAAAATTTTTTAGAAACTTAATTGAATAAACCTCAGGGAAACGGTGGGAAGGGACCAACAGGAAACCCTAACACTGCGTTTATTTATAACTTCCTTGTCTGCTAAAACTTAAGCCCTGACTAAATGAAAAGGCTGGCCCTATTAACATTCCTGTATAGAAGGGGGAGGGGCCTGTTAATCATGGATAGGGAAATAAAATGGAAACACAAAGGAGCCAGAAGCCTCACTTTCCTTGCAGTATGAAGGCACACCAAATGTCTCTCTTCCCAGAGATTGCTTCATATCCAACATGACAACTGGGATGACTTTTGGTGTTCCCAGTGTCTAGGATGTGTGTACAATATAAAAACACTGATTTATTTAGTGGCTTCCATTCTGCATTCTGTTTTACTTATTATCAAAAGGTGTCTGTCATCTGTAGCAACTAGCTAGGGGCATTTTGACCATAATGGAAATTCCTCACAGAGTTCACATTAATGAAATTAGAGAATACAGAAACGAATCACTTAAATCTTCCCCAAACACTCAACATTTTAAAGAACTTCTCTTAGAAACATTTGTGAAACTTATTTCTCATTGAAGTGGCTGTGCTATATTATTAGAAGTAAAGCTGGGTTGAGTAATGGTAGACTTGGGTTATTGTCCCATTTTTTGCTGCTTACCAACTGTCTGATATTGGCAAATCACTTAACCTCTCTGGCCTGTGATTCTATGAATTGTAAAATGAAGTGGCCAGATTAAAAGGTCTCCATAAGTGTTGCCTAGACATCTTGACCCGTTTTCTTGCAGTATTGTATATTGTAAAAATTGGGGCAGGTTAAACAGCAAAGATTTAATTATTACTTAGTATTCTTCTTTTTCCCTAGTATTTAAACAGAAGTTTAAGGTAGTCTAGTTTCTGTCCTGTCTGTAGTCATTTTTGCTCTGACAGTTGCATCGGGAAAATTATGGTGGAAGTCATTTCGTAAAGTTGGTGCAAACCATCAGTGTGTTCTAAGGTACATTTATTTCTTTACAAAACAAGGTAAACTTGACACGAACTTTAGAAATGATGCTAGTGTCCATACATTGAATTGACTAAAGTCATTACATTAGCCAGTGATAAATCTAAATCTGCAAAATCCCAATTTAATATTCCCTTTGCCAATCATACTAAATAAATACTGAAAAACTATATGGAACATGGTGAAATATAGATGAAGTGTGTTCTTACTTTGCTAATAGAAGTGTTTAAATGTGCATACAGTTTGTTTCATGGTCCTCTGCTGCCAAATAGAGCTCTTGAGGATGAAGAAATTCTTGAACCAAATTATTCTGACTTTGAGTCCATTTAAGCTATTGGTTTGAAGTTACAGGGATAATAAAAAGATAAAAATAGGAGCAGTTTCTTTTTGGTGGGGCATCTACTTATGAAATGTATTAATGTTAGTTGTGGTAGTCGTATAAAAGTTTGCATTCCACTATCTTTTTCTAGGATAAAACTGTATGAACATATGAGGGAACACAGCCCCTATTATTGTTTCTACTTCTCAAAAGTATAAGTTTCATTTCCCCCCATTTTTTAAAATATTCAGATACTAAGTTTATGTACACCCAAAGAACACTATTCTGTCAGATGTTGGAGAATTTCTAAAAGCATAAATATTCTAATTTAAACATTAATGACATAAAAATTATACAGCAATGTATAGTTGTCAAAATATTCTATTTAATAAGTACATTTTATTTTGTAATTACTCTAGTAATCAAAGCTTATAAAATGTTTTCAAGGATCCTAAAATTGCATTGACTGGTGTTAGAAGAGAGAAGTCACCTATCTTTTTAGAAGAAAATACAACAAAGTAGATGAAATAAACAAATTCCTTATAAAGCCAAACTTAATGAGCTCACAAAACAAAATATAGAAAATATGAATAGTCCGATGTCTTTTGAAGAAATTATATCTGGGCTTCAAAACATTTCCATAAAGAAATCTCCAGGCCTGCTGATGTCACTGGTAAATTCTACCAAACTTTAAAGGAGAAAACAATACTAACACAACTTTTTCATAAAATAGAGAAAGAGGGAATGTTTTATAACTTATTTTATGAGGCCAGCATAGCATTGATACCAAAGCATAACAAGAGGACATTAAAAAAGGAAAATGACAGACTAGTATCTCATAAGAACATAGATGCAACATCCTAAACAAAATATTGGCAGATTTAATTCAGTGATACCTAAAAAGGTTAATATGCTGTGAACAGGTAGGATTTATTATAGGAGAGCGTGAGTTGGCTAAACGTTAAATTAAGAAATTTAATTTACCAATTGACAGAATACAGGAAAATATCATAGTTATTATTTTAATAGACGGAGAAAATAATTTTGATAAAAATTCTACCCCAGTTCATGATTTTGAGAAATTGTGTTTTTGTGTAATTTTAACTTTCCTTCTAATTATGTTCTCATATTTAAAGTGTGCCCTTTGTTAACAGCTTATCAAGTTTGGTCTCGTTTTGTTGTTGTTGATGTTGTTTTACCAACTGAGAAAAATATATATAATATAAAAAGTAAAAATATATATGATTGATCCAAAAAATGCAGAAAGAGAAAATTTCTTTAAAATATTTAACATTTTTAGATATCAAACAGCAATATGATGGGTTTAAACCTATTAATAATTATGTCAATAAATACATTAAATGTAAATGGAAAAACGGTTATATGAAAACATAACAGTTGTCAGACAAGATTTTAAAACAACATTAGGGGCCAGGCGCAGTGGCTCACGCCTGTAATCCCAGCACTTTGGGAGGCCAAGGCAAATGGATCACGAGGTCAAGAGTTCAAGACCAGCCTGGCCAAGATGGTGAAACTCGGTCTGTACTAGAAATACAAAAAAATTAGCTGGGCATGGTGGCAGGTGCCTGTAATCCCAGCTACTCTGGAGGCCGAGGCAGGAGAATCGTGTGAATCTGTGCGGCAGAGGTTGCAGTGAGCCAAGATCACGCTACTGCACTCCAGCCTGGGCGACAGAGTGAGACTGTCTCGGAAAAAAAAAAAAAATACATTCTTGTAATGGTTACCGCCAACATTTCAATATGCACTTATGTTCTACTGTAGTCTACCTTAGGTGGTATACTTCCAGAATAATGCAGGAACCAACTTTGTAACTGCGTTTACCTTCTCTTACCTTTTTGGTGTTTTGTCATATACTTTTACTTCATATATTATTTTGTATACATTTTTTATGCCTAGGGTTGACTACGCTTCTTCAATCTGGGTTGTACCTTTTATCACTGTATTAGTTTTAAATTGCTGTGTAATAAATACCACAGCAGATTATCCCCTAGGGCCTCCAGAGAGTGGAGCTCTGCTAACACCTTGATTTCAACCCACTGATACTGATTTTCAGGCTCTGGCCTCTAGAACTGTGAGAGAATAAATTTCTGCTTGTTTAAGTCACCTAGTTTGTGGTAATTTGTTACAGCAGCCACAGGAAACTAATACAGAGTAGAACTACTGGGTCCTGTGGTAACTCTCTCTGTTTAACATTTTGAGGAACTGAATCACACTTTTTTCCAAAGTCATGATACATTTTACGTTCCTACTAATACTGTATGAGGGTTCCAATTTCTCCAAAACCTTGTCACCACCTGTTGTTTTCTGTCTCTGATTATGGTTGTCCTAGTAGGCATGAAGTGGTATCTTATTATGTTTTGGGTTTGCATTTCCCTGATAACTAATGATGTTTAGCAGCTTTTAAGGTGCTCATTGGCCTTTTGTATATCTTCTTTACAGAAATGTTTGTTCAAAGCTTTCATCCATTTTGAATTGGGTTATTTGTTTTTTATTATTGAGTTGTCAAGTTTTGTACATTTAGTTCTTACCTTAGGACTGTGATCCACTTGAGGTAATTTTTGTATGTGGTATGAGCTATGAGCACAATCACTTTTGGGAATTCTTGGCCTTTATGTCTTCAAATATTGCTTTTGCTTATTCTCTGTCCTTTCCATCCAATTGCCTGCATAATAAATGTTTTGACTATCTCACATATCTCTTATGATCTTTTGTTTCTTCCTTTTTTTTTTTCGAATTTTTGCTTCAGTTTAGATATTTTCTATTGATCTTTGAGTTCATGAATGCCATCTTCAGCCACCCCTAGACTGCTGTTTTACTTATCCAATCAGTTTTTAATTGGAAGTGTATTTTTCAGTTCTTGAATGTCTATTTGATTCTTTTATTGTTTGTTTTTCTTATTGCAGTTATTTGAAATTCTCTTTTCTATGCATTTTATACATTTTTTCTATTTTATTTAACTTATAATAATTATCTTAAAGTCCTTGTCTGTTAACTCTAGTATTTGGAGCAATTCCTGATTTTTACAGATTCATGTATTTATTGTCTCTTTATTTTGAACCTGTGGATTTAAAAAAATCTAGATTTCATTTTTAGCATGGTACTAACAACTTGTGGTAGAAAGAGGAAGAACAGGGCAGGCACTGGCCCTTTTGTCAACTGAAAATAAGGTTTGTTTTTCTGGGACTGCCTATATCATGTGCTGATTACTCAGGATAGACAGTAAGAACAATAGCATTAAAGAAAGAAGAGATCAGTATGGCATAAGTGATTAGTGGAATGTCAAATATATATGTGTCTTACCTGCTCACGTAATTTGTAAATGCTTTGTAGAGACAGGCACTGAGCTAAATGTTTTCAGAAAGTGATAATTATCTTGCTATTGTAGCTTTACTAGGTATGATTCAGATCTGTGCTGTTTAACGTAACGTGTTAGTATTTATGATCTCATATAATCTGTAGATTTTTCTTTATGTTTTAGCATCGATATATGTATCAGCTAAGGATATTTATGTGAGTTAGAGACAAGCTTTTAATTTAGTCCCCTAATAAAACTGTCATTTCCTATGCATTACTTTTGCAATATAGTAAAAATATTTAGTTTAGTAACATTTGAGAGAGTTTTTCTGTCAAGGATGATAAGATACTAACTAACAAAAGTAAACATTTCTGTCTACTGTATTAATCCCAATGGGTTCTCAGAGTTGATTATGATCATGACATTAATCCTATAATTATTTGTATTGTACATTATTTCCTCAATTCTTGTGTGCAGTGCACTTTTCTCACTTTTTGGAGTGTTCATTTTCTTTTTTTAAGAACACGGCTCGATGAACTGAGAATGTTCTTAGAGAATGAGACTTGGGAACTTTGTCCTGTTAAGTCAAATTTCAGCATCTTGCAACTTCATGTAAGTGTTTCTTAAGAACAAAGAAATCTGTCGTTTAGTCATCTTTTTTACCCTTTTTCTTTGAAAAAAAAGTCTGCAAATATATGGAAACATTTATAAAATAAATTAAGGAGCAGTCTCTTATCTTCCTTCCTTGAAAGTCATTAGTTTTACAGGAATGACCCTTTTATGGTTGTGAAAAATCAGTCTTCTTTTATAAAATTCAGTTTACATACTTCAGGAAATCTCTTTTGCCTAAAAAGAGTTACAGTTAAAGTGATATTTTTTGTTTGTTTTGAATTCCAAAAAGGGCTGACTGCTGTATTTAAATTTTGCAAATAATTAATTAGCTATATTTTGGCATAGTTTAATACATATACAAATATAATACAAATAATTATATTTATAGAATTTTTTTATTCCTTAAAGGGGCTAGTAAGTTCCTAATTTGTGCTGCAATTCTTTGCCTGTAATGAAAAAATGCCTCAGATATAAAAGAGGCACTTATAAAAAATACTGTTAACTAATTTGTATTAGTTAATCAGTTCCTCAAATACTTACAGAATAAGCAATCTGTGAAAAAGTCTTTAATTAGTTTGATTTTTCCCTTGGTTGAAACACATTGTAGATAAATATTCCTGTGTGAAAGATTGTGTTCTGCAAATACCAAGTGTCAAAATGCAGTGCATATAGTTAGATTCTTGTTCAGAAAGTACGGGGTCTTTAGTTTTTGCCTTTGGAAGGAATAGCTTTCTAGAAAGCAACTTTCTTACTCTGGATAAATGTACAGAATACGTAATTAGAAGTTTTTTTTGATAGGGATTGATTGTCTTTATGCTCATATTGTACAATAGCTTCTTATCCAGTTTTTTTATATTGTTTTCCTATTATAGAAATATTAAAAACACTGGAACATAGTGATTATTAAATGCTTTAAAGACAGCAAAATTGATGTTAATGTTAATTAGTATTAACATAACAATTAACATTAAATTAACATAGGATTTACGAGTTCTCAAAGATTTAAGGTAATTCCTTAACATTATTTAGAATTCTAAGTTTAACATTCATTTTAGAATATCTATTAAATAATTTTATTTGAACTCCTTTTTAACCATCAGATTGTGTGTGTGTGTTGCGACATTGTCACACTTAGTATAATTGTAAGACATGTTTTTTAAAAAAGGCATGTTGAAGCATTCCCATCTAGGTGAACATTATCTCCTTTAAAGTAGTTACCTTGAAAACTATTCACAACTTAGTGTTCACCTGACATGCATTCCTGTGGATTGGATTTTCTAAAAATTAGTCTCGTTTATGTATATTCACTCCTTGTTTAGAATTATAAAAATAATGGCATGATTCTTAGGCATTATTAATGTATATGATTAAATGTATAGTTGAAATGTAAAAGGAAAATAAACACATATCATTTAATACAACAAGTCAATGTACCTTTCAAGAATTTTAAGAATACCTTTCAAGAATATCATTGAAATTTATATTTGGGATTTAAATATTGGGATTATTCCATTTAGTGAAAAGAAAAATGTTTGTTAAATTTTGTGATAAATCATTAAATCAAGATTTTGGTAATTCAAAGGAACTTTAGAGATTATTCCCGCTTTTCCTCTAATTAGCTGTGTGAGGTTGAACTTTGCACTGAATCCCTTCAAACTGCCTCAGTTTCCTCATGTGATTAATGCATAATTTAGACTAGGTCTTACAACTCTTTAGCTTTGCTAGGAGTAGAGGACACATCATATGACTTTGGCATATATGTTCGTGTTGTCTGTTTCTTGGTATATAGAGAAAAGTAAATGAAAGTTTGTAGGCATCAATGTAACACATATACACTTCATACTTTGTTTCTGATGTATTTGTATAGAATATCTTAAGTGGTGCCAACATATGAAAAAGCATAGTGTTTTACTTTAACAATTAGTTTTCGTAAATGACTTTATTGATTAGGATTTTTGCTGTTCTGTTAAAATTTTTAGAAGACATCATTCAGATTTCTTAAGCTATTTTAAAAGATGATCTCCGCAGTTTCTTAAAGGAAGCCAAAAGTAGTTTGATGCAGATGATACTGTTTTAAGTGATATCATTCGCTGAGTTGTCTTTAGGAAAGCCTTTAGACATGTATTTCTAAGTGTGTACTTTTAGATAACTTGAAAGATTTAAAAGTCAATAACTTGAAGATCAAGATGTTGTTTTTCTGCTAAGTCTACATTTATATTGAGGGATTCAGTTTATGTGTTAGAATTTTATTGTTGCTAAAAGGTATCTGGCTCCTTTTTTAACATCTAGGAATTTAAATTCATGGAACAGTCTCGCTCCCCATCAGTTTCACCTAGTAAGCAGCCAGTCTCAACTTCTTCAAAAACAGTGACCTTGTTTGAGCAGTACTGTAGTGGTGGGAATCCATTTGAAATTCAGGCCAACCACAAAGATGAAGAAACAGAAGATGTCTTAGCTTCTAATGGGGTATGTGGTGTATGTGAAACATAAGTGAGATTTTTTTTAGTTTAAAACTGTTCTACTCAATGAGCAAGGCAATTTACTACATTGGCTATGAATTATTATTTAAAAAGATATCCATTTACTACCCATTTATGTATCCATTTACTACCACCCTGCCCACCTATATACTTAATGTATCTATGATATTACATTTATAGATAATGACTTTACAATATGCTTTGTTGACCTTGTCCTCTTGAATAGTAAATTTTCCCTTTATGTTTGCTTTATGTTCTTATTACATGATGTTCTTATCAGGTTGCTAATCAAATAGTAGTATAATTTCTTCACTGAATATTTATGTGATATATTATGTGAATATGATGTGATATATTGTGAGATGAGTGAGGGAATGGATATCATCTACCCTTTTTCTCGCCACCCTTTATGGGTCACAGATTGCTTTTGTTCCATGTCCCTTTGTCTAAGAGAAAGTGGTAATGTCTTGCTTAATTGCTTGGCAGGGATATTTTTTTGAGATTTAGAAGTACAATGTTTTAACAACACTTTTTAGGACCTCAAAAACAATATTAACTGGATGTAGTGTGAATTAATGTAAAGGATTTGAAGGCAGATAATGAATATCATCTTTATTATTTATGCGCTGTGTGGCCCTTGGCAAATTATTTTAACTTTGTGACCCTCAGTTTCTCCATATTTACAGTGAGAGGAATGCTTGCTTCACAGCTACTTGCATGGTATTTTCACAGTATTTTACTTGATTTAATAAGTTGTTTGATGGTTTCTTCTGATCTTCATAATTTCCATAATGACTCAATATAATTTTTATTTTTGATTGATGAAGCTAAAGTGAAAACCATTCAGATGTGACAAAAATATGTTGAAGGATTTGTCTTTATATTTTATGTTAGTTTTAGAATTTATTTTTCATTTGGTGAAGATGAAATTCATGAAGTTTAAATTGTTTCATAGTAAGCCATATTTAAAATTATGATTCAGTGATTCTTTGTGACATTTTGCCTCTGTGAAATTGACTAAACTGAGAGGAATTTAAAGTCATTCCAATTATTTTGGAATGACATATCTCTCTATAAAAGTGATTCACTAACTAAAACTTACATAACCTTTGATTCCCATTATTTGCAGCAGTGTGTTCTATAAAGTTGCTGTGAGTATTGATTTAACAAATACTCAGCCATTACTCCCAGAGCAAATATAGGATTAGGTTCCTATAAACCTCTGGTTACAACATATTTATCAGCCCATCAGTACATAATCTGAATTCATAGTCAACAACACCATAACTCTTGCCTAAATGAAGCTTATCAGACACACATATTTTATTTCTAAGGCACATCACAGCCTTCTTGTGCTTAGAAACACTAGACAGCACTTCAGGGCTACACTTGTGGTGGCATTCTAAACAGTTAAATCACCAACAAAAAGCACAAAAATACAAAGCACTTGGCACTAAATAGGTCATGAAAAGGAAACTTGTTTATAGTATGAGAGCCTAAGCAAGAAGACAGAGCATGCTTTGTATTCAGCTGGGAACATGCATGTTGGATGACTCAAACTTTTCACTGTTCTGCACATTTATGAATGACTCCAGAAATACCATAAGTGTTGACTTTAGGGTTACAAATAAATTTCAGTGAGCAGGCAAATTTGCAAACATTGAATCCTCAAATAATGGGTATCTGTGATACGATGTGGTCACAAAACTCTGTTGTTGTAATCAGGACATCCTAGTTTGTGTAGAATACCTTTCTGCATAGCATCAGGATCACATTGTGTATAAGTATAAAGGAGTACCTGTAAGGCTTGTTTGCAGTTATTAATGTGTGATCCTCATCTTCCCAGGTGCAACTTATGTCCTTGAGAATCAGGGTCCACATCTAAATACGACCTTTTTATTAACAGACTCTAAAAAATAGTTGTTGAATTAGGGGACTAAATTATTTCCATGTTGTTATCATACTGGTTTTCTCAACTGTCATGTGGAGATAAAACTTCCTCAGAGAAGTGTCTGTACAATTAAATGAGATAATTCATGAAAGAACTTAGCATAATACTTGGTTAAAAACTCAATGTTAGCTATTATTTAATCATACTAATATTAGCCATTATTTAATCATATTAATCTATAACATTAATAGATGATGATGATGAAAGTGCTGTCACTGCTTCCTTTACTGTGCATGAATTCCACTGTCCTTTCCCGTGCTGGCATTGGGCCATGGTGCCATAAAGATGATGAAAATGTTAGGAAGACATCTTTCCTCTCAGGAGTAAATCCACCATTTTTGTCCTCATTCTCAGCAGGTCACTGTGTTCTAAGCTTAATTTTCTAAGCTGCCCTTGAAATTAACTCTTATAGTGAATTAAAACATCAGCATGTGTGTTGTGCATGTTTATTAAGCTGAAGTAATACTTCCAGAGTGCCAGAATTGGATATTGAACCTCTTTTTAATGAATTTTATTAGCAAATTGGAAATAAGTATGGTGAAACTTCTGAGAGACTTTAAGTAAAAAAAAACAAAAAAAACAAAAAAAACGTGCTTATGTGTACTCTTCTTCTCTTTTTAGGCCTAGTGGAATGTTTGTTAGGTTTTCATTTATGGTGATTTTATTTTGTTGCACATTTTCAAGCTTTTATAGGTGTAATATTTTTCTTTTGTGCTGATTAAGGTAGAATGATGAAGACAATGGAAGAATAATCAGATTCTTGGTGACAACATTAAAACTAAACTACGGATTTTCTTGTATTTAGCGGTTTCTTGTAAAATTGAGTACTTTCGCTGTGTTGAGACACCCCACGAAACGAGGCCCTTTATACTCATTTTTTAATATCCTGTGTTTTCTTCAGTATGAATCTGATGAACAAGAAAAGAGTGCCTATCAAGAGTATGACAGTGACAGTGATGTTCCTGAGGAACTCAAACGAGACTATGTGGATGAGCAGACAGGAGATGTTCCTGTGAAAAGGTGATTGTTCTTAAATTGTGTGGTATTTAGCATTTTATCTTGTGCTCTTAACATATAGGATTTCCTTTAAGGTTAAGAAGAAACAAAAATTATGTTTTTTGGTACTTATTATGTCACCTGACAGAAGTTAGTATGTTTTAAATGATTCCTGGAAGGCTAAAAATGTGTTTTTCCTCCTAACATTTCATAACTGGATTTCATGAAAAATAAAATAGTTATATGAAAAGTTCTGCCTAGCAAAACCTTTGCCAGCATCTCACAAATCAGTTCATTTAACTATGAACTGGATTGTTAATGTGTCAAAAAAGAAATTGATTTAGCCATTTAAAAGTTCTTAAATGGCTAGTTTTAATGTAGCTTTCCTTTGAGTTATGTAGTGTGTTTGACATTGCTTTTTGTAGCAAGATTCTAATTCCTTTTTTATGGCATCACGAAGTTAGTCATTTTTAAAAATCTGTTAAAATTATTGTCGAAAATATTGGGCATAATCAAAGAGATTAGTTTTTGCAGAGGAAAAAGCCTTTAGATTTATAAAATCAATCCTGCCTTTGGTGGCCATTTATGCGATTTACATAGATAAATAAAAAAACCTCAAGGAGAAAATGATCATTTGTTTTGTATGTGGAGTTCTTGCTTCAATCTTGTAAACACAGAAAATCACCACTTATTTCCCCTGTGTCATTTTTGTTCACTATTTGAACTTTCCACCAAGATGTCCTATTAGTGGTTGAGTTTTGTTTTATGATAAACTGACCTCTTCAAAACTATGATAATTATAACAGAATTTTTTCTTACCTTTTGCCAGTTAAATGGGCCTGTTTCTGGAATGTTGAAATGACTTGATTTCATGACTATCATACGTTTAGTGACTATAAATGTACTTTTTTTTCTTAATGGTAGTAACGATAAGTATACTCTTACCGTTTAACGCCAAGCTACCTATTTAATACTGTTTAACTTGAAATCCCGACTGAAATAATACTGTTTTCAAAAGTGAGCAATTCACCAAATTGTAGCTATTTTAATTGAAAAAATTTGTTCTATTGGTTTTTGCATATGTATGATATTAAGTGTCAGTATGATCTACTGTGAACTAAATAGAACTATTTTGTTGGAATTCTTTATTAGATGTTTTGGGCATATTTTGGCCAAAAGGAAAGGTCTATTTGAATTGAAATATACAAGTAAGATAGTGTCTGCCATGTGTATATACCTCCTTTTTTGGTAGGGTTACTGCAGCCCCCTAAACTTACCCCTAAGAAGTTTGAATTGAACGAATTAGTGCCTGAAGCCAATACATTAAGAGTTATTATCAATTCTAACTTGTGTCTCTTGAGTTGACCACTTTTTCTGGCATTTCACCACTACCATTATAGTTTATCCCAAAATTATCTCTGTGCCAGATTATTAAATCAACTCCTTTACCTTGGATTCTTGTCTCTAGGCTTGCCCCATTCCAAACAACTCTTAGATTTAAATTTAGGGTTTTTTTTTTCATAGTTACAAATTTAATCTTGCTGTTTTTCTGGTTAGCTTTTAGTGACTCACCACTGTATTCAAGATAAGGTTCATATCCCTGAGGTTTGATTGCTTTCAGGGATATCCGGCCTTTACTTGCCTCCTTTCTTATTACTTTCCCCTCTGTTCATTTCTTCTACTTGCGAATGTGGTGAACTCCTTGTACTTTTCTGAGCACACTCTGTTCTCTCTTATCTCTAACCCTGTTTTATGCTGGCCCTTTTTTCTGTGCTGACCATATAACTTTTACTTTTCTTTTGAACCTAACCTAATGCTGCCCCTTAACCCCAAATACTGTCACCAATATTCTCTACTTAATTCAGATTCTTAGGAGGGTATTTTTTCATGTTTATAAGTTTCTGAAATCAAGAAACATAGTACATCTGCACCTACATATGTAATTATCTTGGAAAATTTGTTTTTTAAAGTGGTTAGTTTTTTTAGTGGTTGATAATGTTTTATAATCGAACAAATGCATTATGGTACTTTATTTTTTTGCTTACTTATTTCCCTTACTTATGGATTGTAAATTTTATAAGGATAAGAAGTTAATCTCTGTATCTTTACCTAATGCATAGTACGATTTTCATTAAATAATTAGTTAATAAAGGCTATGGACTAATCTGAGTAACTTATTGGTTTATTACTTGACAACTCTAGCAACTCTGTTTTGTTTTTTCATATAAAGTGTTTCTCGGGAAACTCTAAAAAGCAGGAAGAAATCAGATTACAGTCTAAATAAAGTGAATGCCCCTATCTTAACAAATACAACGTTGAATGTAATAAGACTTGTTGGTAAGTAGCTACACATTTAAAAACAAAGAAAAAGAAACATTATAACAGTTAAATTAGTTTGTTACTGAATGACTTTTACTTGTGGTTTTCGTTGTCTGGTATACTGCAGTGCTCTCTGCAATAAGGGATTTAAGGTTATCATATGTCTATGCTTCTCATTTTATTTTATTTTATTTTATTTTTATTTTTTATTTTTATTTTTGAGACGGAGTCTCGCTCTGCCGCCCAGGCTGGAGTGCAGTGGCCAGATCTCGGCTCACTGCAAGCTCTGCCTCCTGGGTTCACGCCATTCTCCTGCCTCAGCCTCCTGAGTAGCTGGGACTACAGGCGCCCGCCACCTCGCCCGGCTAGTTTTTTGTATTTTTTAGTAGAGACGGGGTTTCACCGTGTCAGCCAGGATGGTCTCGATCTCCTGACCTCGTGATCCGCCTGTCTCGGCCTCCCAAAGTGCTGGGATTACAGGCTTGAGCCACCGCGCCCGGCCTTATGCTTCTCATTTTAAATGTTCCAAATACTATAATACTAATAGTAATGCCAGTTTCTCTTTTTAAGTTACCTGTTTATTAAGTCTTTGTATCTTCCAATTTTTCTAAAATATTTCAGTTAATTGAAATGTGATGAAAAATTCTCTAGGTAGGTTAGAGGTACATGTAAGATAAGATAGTACCATTTCACATTTATACAATATTTTTCTACTTTGTTGTTTCATAGATCTTTACAGTATTCTGTCAGGCAGAGTGAATAGTGACTTTCTGACATTTTCAGACTTAAGGGATTTACAAGCTAAATGTTCAGATTATAGGAAATGTTGTTCTTATTACAGATAAGACATTTATTGATGATTTTGTAGAAGGGAAACAATATGAAGAAATGACATTTTAAATATTCGGGTTTGAGGATGATGTGGATTTTTTTTTAATGTCAGTATTTCAACATCTTGTATGTTTTTAGCCTTTCTATCTCACTAATAAGTCTATCTATTTGACAAATAAGTTATGGAGATGTCTTCTCATATTAACCTTCATTATTCCAATCAGGAATTTTAGTGGTTTTCTATAAAAATCTCTATCTATGGAGATGGTATTTACCTATTGCCTTAGCTCTGTTGAAATAGTCCATGTTCTTTAAGATAATTATTAAATGTAATTAATGAATAGGATAAAATGTATAGAATGCTTTTTAGGAGTCACGGTTTCTCTAGAAAGAGCAAAAAATGTTACTGAACTGAGAAGAAAAGAAAGGTATACATTTTCATGATGCTCAGAAAAAAGGATAGATTCTAAAAAGCTATTCTGTGACTAATTATTGCCAGGAAACTAAGCTTTTCTTCTTCTTCCAAGAGAACTGACTGAACATAGTGTCAGAAATAACTCTCTAGAATTTGTAGAATCAGAATTGGAAGAGTGCTGAGAGGTCATTGGTGTAAGTTCCCATGAAGTCGGTTGTCTTTCTGTAATGTGGCTGTCTAGCTTCTGTTTCGTGATTCCCAGTCACTGGAAACTTAGTGGTTTGCAAGACTACTCATTCTATCATTAGACTGATTTCATTAGTAGAAGTCTCTTCCCCAAGGTAAACCAAAACCTGTCTCTCTGTGTTCCTAGCTTTTGGTCTGTCCTTTTGGTCTAAGAGTTCTGCCCTTAGAAGCAAGAAGAATAAGTTCGTGCTTTAAAAAAATTTTTTTTTCTATTTCTATTTATTCTGTTCTATTTCTTTTATCTTCTCTTTCTTCTATTCTTCCATGTGATCACTTTTCAGATATGTGGTGGTAGTTGTCCTGTCCTTCCTTTTCTCATACCAACCACCCCACGATCCATTTTTCAGGCTTCATGGGCTCAGTTCCTTTATCTTGTCCTCACTGATAGAAATTCAGACATTTCAGAATAATTGTCATCCTCCTTAGCCTTCTAGACTCAGCACTTTTCAGTGTCTGAACACATCACTTGAGATGTAGTCAGCTTTTGCTAGATTATGTTGAAGTAACAAGCAGCTCTTGGTGCATCAATGACTTTCAACCACAAAGTTTTATTTTTCACTCGTGATACGCATTGTCTCCTGATTATATGTAGCTCTGCTCCGTGTGTCTCTTCATTCTAAGATGTAGGTTGAAAGAATAGTACCAACCAATCTGGAACATGGGAAGAAGAGCAAGAGCAAACTCTGTTATGACTCCTGAAGCTTCTGCTTCCATGTGTCACCCTTGACTTCCTCTGACATGTCATGGCCAAAGCAAGTCAGGCTTGGCAAAGGGAGGGAGAAGTATGCTTCTGCCACAGGAAGCACTGCAAGTCAAGTGGGCAGGACTGTATCATGCTCTTATGGGAAATTGGGAAAAATAATATAATTAAACACATCTAAACAGTTGTTTATATTTTTTACCTTACCTAGTTCAAAAGGGGCTGGAGGTAGTCATGTTGCTGTTTACTCTGAAGGCATATTTTCATAATAATCAAATAAAATAAAATACAAGGATAAGGCAAAGTTGAGGAATGGGCACATCATGCTTTATCATTCATATTTAATGCAGACATCAAATACAGTGCTTAACTTCTTGGTAGGCATAAGGGAATTCACAAAACAATGTATTCCACTATCCTTATTATCTGTGAAAAAGATACAGGCCTTTATAATAATGGTAGAAATATGCTCCTGGTGCTGAATTCAGACGATAGTAACAACAAATTCTTATATGAAGATTGCTGATCAACATAGTGGGCCTTGCTTTTGAACAGTGGGTTTATAGGAACTGAGAAAGCCACATTCAAGAGCCTTTAAAGTATGGCACAGTCCTGAATAAAATCTTACTCTGTGAAGAGAATTTGACTATTGCAATTTCAGCTTTCTACACTACCATATCTTTTACTGGACTTGCAATTAGGAAACAATGCCAAGAATGACAATTTAACTTTTATATCTTTTCATTTAGGACTGGGATTAGGTGCTGCCATTGTCACCTCAGTTGGGATCCCCAGTAGACTTTTATTCTTATCATTTTCTCTCTCCCTGGGATGTTTTTATCTTCAGTTTTTAGATATATACAAAACAGAACTTTAAGGAAGCCACTGTCTCAGAGGTCTCTGACTAGTAAATGCACTATTCCATCCACTGTTGTTATTGCATAGAAGTGCCTGAAGATTATAAACTGGCAAAAGTCATGCCTCTTCCTACAAAGGGAAAAGTATGGTTATGTAAATAAGACAGATTAATTTTTGATACTTGAGAAGATGAAGAAACTAATTATTGAGTATTTCGGAAACACATATTAGAACATTAAAGGCATATTTAAAATGTCCCTTTCAAGTAGTATTTACTTGGCAGATAATTAGCAGAGAGTAAACAAAAGAGTGTTAATGGGGCTCCCTTACCCCAGGTGGTAACTAAATTTATTAGAAAGGCTCAGGGAGGCTTTGCACTAGTGGAGAGAACTGATCAGAAGACTTGCTTGTATTATATAAAGAGAAAATTCTGTCAGCCTGATGGTTTCTTGCAGACAGAGAAAGAGAAATTTTAGGAAATGTGTCTCATCAGTGAAATAGCCTTGGTATTCATGGTTCTCTCTCCTGGAGACAGCTCTCACTTGAGCAGGTATGATAGGTCTGAGGAGCAGGAGCTAGATTACCAAAGTCCATGCTTATAACAACTGCCGACAACAACAAAATTACCACTTTAGTAGCTAGAAAAAAATATACCCTAGCACGTGCATCAGTATTTAAAATGAAAATAGGATATGTGCATCTAAGGGATATTTAGGTGTAATATATATTCTTTTAGGTATAATATACATTCTTTTCCTTGGGGGAAGGTAAAATACTAGATGACAGACTGTTGAAGTTTCCCAGCACTTTAGTTTGCTGGCATACTCTTTATCATTGAGCATTTTAAATTGAAAGGTAATGCATGAAAGTGGTTAAAAATTAAAATACCGCAAGGTATAAGCAGAGCCCCTGAGCTGCAAATCTCCTTCCCCAGACAAAACGACTCAGTTTCTCCTGTTTTCTTCTGGAAATATTAGTGTTAGTACAAATATATTTAATATGTGTATCTCCTCTCTCCTATTTTTTTGTTGTTGTTTTGTTTGTTTCGAAAATTGGATTACACTATACTGTTTTTATGTTTTTGTCTGGCTTTTTTACTTAAAATATCTTAAGGTTACACTTAAAATAACTTAATGTATTACTTAGTATGTGTGGATTTCATTCTTTTTTCCTATTGTATAGATGTAATATTATAAGTGCCACAATTTATACGTCTTCTACTTTTCAACATATAGGTTACGTCATTTCATACTACAAACTGCGACAGCAAGTATCCTTGAAGAAATATCTTTGTGCATATACCGATAGAGCTATAGAACAAATTCCTATAAATGCTTCCTCTAGCTGGATGAAAGAGTATATACATTTCCAGTTTTGATGGACATTCTCAATTTACCAATGAGGTTACTAACGAGCTTACTAACAGAGTTCTGTTAGTTTACTCATTCATCAACAGTATTTGAGGGTAGCTCTTTTCTTAGTCTCAGCAACACTGTATATCCTCCAGCTTTGGGTCCTTGCTAGTCTGATAGGTTAAAAATGCCATCTCATTCAAAAATGTGTTTAATTATGAGTGAATTGAAGCATCTTTTCATATGCTTAAAAGACATTTCTATTTACTTGCGAACTACTTATATCCACTGCTCATTTTTATGTAATAAGGAAATTATAGGTTTTAATTTCAACATTAAGGAAATCAGTTCCTTTTTTGCCATGTATATTGCATCCATCAGTTTTAGTCCAACAGATTTTTTGTTTTTTTGAGTCACTACTTTGTTTCCAGCTAGCTGTTGGAGATACAGTCATGAAGAACCCATAGTCTTTCTACTTAAGGAACCCAACGAGGGAAATAGCATACAAATAAAAAAAATTTACAGTGTGTTGTTATAAGCATAAATAAACAGAAAAGAGGCGAGAGAAAGAATGATGATTAATTTTCCTTTTTGGGTGGGAAGTGAAAGGACTGATTCACTGTGGGGACTGACACCCTAATTGAGTTTGAAAGATGAATAAGTTCTCATAGATGAAGAAGTTGGTAAAGGCATTTTGGACAGAAAGAACATGTGCAAGACATGATGTATTCAGAGACCCCAGTAGTCTAGTATGCTGGAATGTAAGAAACATGATGGAGGCTGGAGGCAGAAGCAGGGGAGACGTGACGAGAAAGATGGGCAAGAACCGATTATCAGAAGGCCTCATAGACTGTCCTATGCAGCTTGGACATAAGCGCCTTCAGGGATTTCTAACAGGGGAGATACCCCAGCAGATTTGTTGTTTTTAAAAAAGTGTAAATAAGGGATTGACTTTGGCTAAGGGGAAACTGGAGAAGGTCAAAGACTGGATGGCAGACTGTTGAAGTCTCCCAGGCAAGGGATGATGAGGACATAAGCCTGGATATGGATGGCAGTGGCCATTGTAATAGAGAGAAGGGCAGATTAGAGAGATTTTAGAAATACAACAGACAGAATCGGTGAATCAGTGATGAGCGATCACTCAAATTTTAGGATTGTGCGATTAACTAGTGATAATGTCAGAAATGAAAAAGGAAAGATGAGAGGAAGACCAAGTTTGCAGAGCTGATGATAGGGTAGACTTTGGACGTATAGAGGTACCTCTGGGACGTTTAAGTAGAAATAGTCTATAGGTAGTTACATAGATGGATGTGGAGGTCAGGAGAAAAAAGATGATCAGGATACATAATTTGAGTCATTGTTATAAAATAGTTAAAACCGTGGTAGTGGATGAGTTTATCTTGGCAGAGGCTCTTAACCTTTTGAGTTCATAAAAAATCAGACAGAAGTTCTACTACCCTTCCTACACACAAAAATGTATAACACAAGATAGCTGAGTGTGGAAACCTAGGAAACAGTAGTGGATATGGATATATTAGAAGGGCAAACACAAGATCAGACAGTGAAGAGGTCATGAATGAACAGCAGAAAGGCAGGAGAAAAATTAGGAGGTGAAGTAGAAGTCTTGAAAACCAAGGCGTGAGAGCCTGTGAAGAAGAAAGAAGAACTGTGCTTTATTGTTTTATTCATCTTTTATGGTGATCTAGCCTTTGATTTTTAAATTTTGGCACGCACCAGAATCACCTAGAGGGCTTGTTAAAACGCAGATTGCTGGCTGGGTTTGGTGGCTCACACCTGTAATCCCAGTACTTTGGGAGGCCAAGGCAGATGGATCACTTAAGGTCAGGAGTTTGAGAGCAGCCTGGCCAACATGGCAAAACCCTGTCTTTCCTAAAAATACAAAAATTAGCCAGATGTGGTAGGGCACTCCTGTAATCCCACATACTTGGGAGGCTGAGGCATGAGAATGGCTTGAACCCAGGAGGCAGAGGTTGCAGTGAGCCAAGGTTGCAGCAAGCTGAGATTGCACCACTGTACTCCAGCCTGGGTGACAGGGCAAGACTCTGTCTCAAATAAACAAACAAAACACAGATTGCTGTCCCCCACTCCCAGAGTATCTGATTCAGTAGCTCTAGGGTATAATCTGAGAATGAGCATCTTTAACAAGTTTCCAAGTAATGTTGATGCAGCTGGTCTAGGGACCACACTTTGAGAACCTTTGGTTCCTTTCTGTTATTTTCCTAATTGAAATGTAAAACAATGTGTATTTAACGGGAAAATTCTTGACTGCATAATTAAAATGGTAGCTTCTTTTGTTTTTTTTGAATATAAGTTGTTTTTAAAGTATCCTTGTTTCAGATATTTGGATAAAATTAGAGTTCAATGAAGTCATAGTGTAGTCTTACAGAAGTATCACAATACTTTTTTATGTGTTTTAAAATTTTAAAACCATGTTTTATGATTATCTTTTAAGCAAACAATACTTTCATATGTAATGTTTAAGAAAAAAGTTTCTCATTCTCTTTAAACTACATGCTAGTATTTCTGTTTATAATCATATTATAATAATGATATAATTATATCATTAATATACTATAATTAATATACATTATATAGTATATATAATATGTACATTAATATAATAGTATGTAGATAATATATACACTATACTATATATTATATATATGCTACTATATATACTATATGTAGTATAATATATATACTATACTAATATATATACTATATATTATCTACATACTAATACTATAAGATAATACTATGAGATAACATATATTTAGATGTTATTTACATGAATTTATATTTTTAACATTTAAAAATATTTTCTGAATTGCTATCTGTATGTACAGCCTTATCTTTTGAGAGCATAATCCTAAAAGCACCATCCCTCAGTACGTGTCACAAGAAAATGACATTGGAGATTTGGGGGGCTAAGATATAATATTTAAAAAATAAAACTGGTAGCCAGGCACTTAGGTAATGGACTTGTTAATTTTTTACTCTGGTCTTCACTTCATTATTCAGTACCTTTTTCTGAATTGTCCAAGCTGAACCAACTTTCCTTTCCTTTATGCCTCCTTTATAGCTTTTCCAGTTTGTCTTATGTGCTATTATGGCTTTATATGCCATTTATATTCATTGATGGTTTCTTAAATTAGTGTACTGAAATAAGAATAATGACTATTCTTCCGACTCAGAATCTGTTCCTGCTTGTGTCCCATCAGGTTATAAACTCCAATAGATGAGAGCCTTAAATCATTTTTGTAGCATCTATATGTGGCACCTGGCCAAGTGCTTTTTACTTTTGTAGGAACCCAATAGATGTTGGACTGATAAAACTTAATTTTTAAAATCTTCAATATAGGAGAAACCCATTTTCTCTCTTGTCATATCCACAATGGGAAAAATTTCTCCCCCGTATTTCCAGCATTGTTATGGAACTCCTACACTCTTTTACAAATGACACTATACAAACAACATCAGTTCTCTTTTCCAGGAGTTTCCATTTAAAATAATTTCTTTGAAAATGTGTAAGTTTAATAGAGTAAAATACAATATATTTAAGAAAATATTTATTTTTATAAGTTTATATATAGATATATAGCAAAAGTAGAAAAGCAAGAGAAAAAATGATACACACAAGGTACTGCCCATTCCCCTGAATCCTAGCCCTGTGAAATCTTGGGTCAGAGGCCAAGAACATTTCTTTATCACTATATCATTCAAGAGCACAATATCCACCAGGTGCAAAGAAGATATCTTTCTCATTCCTTTTTTTGGAAGATGCCAATATCGTATTCCTTTTCCTCTAAATATATAATCAGATATAGTCACAGAAAAAAAAAACAATAAATTAAACTTCTGCATTTACAAACTTGCTAATGTATTTGAAGCATTCAAGTGTGGTAACCATACTTCTCTCTGTGTCTCCCACTGATGAGTTGGCTAAGGCAGGCCCACTATTCATTCTCTTGTTTCTAGTTCTTGTACATGCTGCTACTTGGTTGGTTTCTTTGCCAGTCCCTCTGTGTATCTCTTCCTCATGGTTTAGTTATTTCCCAGAAAAGACTGATAAGAAGTAAATGTTTGAATTCGTGTCAGTCTGAAAAATGTCTTTTTTTTTTTCTCTTTCACTTGAATGACAATTTAGCTATGAATAGACTTGTAGATTAAAAATTATTTTCTCTGAACTGGAACTTCTAGCATTCTATTGTGTTGCAGATGAATTTCTCTCTCTGTCTGAAAGGTTTTAATGTTTTTTTCCTTGATGCAGAATTTTATGTTGATGTGTCTAGGTATGATTTCTTTTTCAGTAAGTGTGTTTGATAGTTTGTGGACTCTTGATCTGAAGACTCCTGTGTTCCTCAGCTATTACTGACACTAGTATTTCTTTGATAATTTCCACCTTTGTATTTTCTTTGTTCTCTCTTTTTAAAACAATTTCCTCCATTACTAAAATTGGTCCTTTATATCTGTTTTCTCAAATGTTTCCCACAGTATTGTCTTTTACTATACCTTTTAGGAGACTTAATTTAACTTTTTATTTTAAACATTATATTTTTACCTTTAAGAAGTCTTTTATATTCTCTTTTTTTGATAATCTTTTATTATTGAGTTCTACATAATTATTATATTTCTGTTTTTAGCTTGAATTATTCTGTTTTGTTTGGGATCAACTTTTCTTTTTATTTTCACACTCTGAGTTTTCTTTGTGTGCCTGGTGATTTTTGATTATCTATTTAGATTTAAAATGGAAGGCTTACATAGCCATTGTGGGTTTCTTGTGAGTAATTAGAACTATGTTCGAGCTGGCTCTTTCTCTTCAGTAGAAATTCTGACTGGGAACTTCGTGTGAAATAGGAGAGGGCTTGGGTAGATTTACTGGCAGTCTTTATGGGGACGGATCCTCTAAATCCCAGAATTAGGTAGAAGCCTTAGCTTTTCAGTTTTTTGTTTTTTTGTTTTGTTTTTAAGTTCGTTTGCCCCCCCGTCTTTTTTTTTTTTCCTCTCGGTTTGTTTATCATTTCTTTCTTTTTCTTTTCTTTTTTTTTTTTTTTTGAGACGGAGTCTTGCTCTGTCGCCCAGGCTGGAGTGCAGTGGTGCATCTCCGCTCAATGCAAGCTCCGCCTCCAGGGTTCATGCCATTCTCCTGCCTCAGCCTCCCGCATAGCTGGGACTACAGGCGCCCGCCACCACGCCCGGCTAATTTTTTGTATTTTTTTTTTTTTTTAAGGGTTTCTATTTTGTTTTGTGGGTAAATTCTAGCAGCCTACACCTCTAACTGCTGGAGAGGAGAGGGGAATAGTGGTGGTGCTGGGGAATGTAGACTGATAACAGCTTGTCCCATGTGAACCTGTAGCTTGATCCTTTTTCAGCCCCGTTTCTCACTCCTACCATTCCAGCTTGATTCTAAGTAGTTACTGTCCTAGTGAATAGCTTCCACCTCCTTTGTGGCCCTCTTATGGTTTTATTGCCTTCTTATGTTTTTCCATCAACCTGTTCCTATCTACTGTCTGTCATCTAGAACAGACGTTTTGAGATGTCAAATGTTTTGAGCTGCTGGCTACTTGTTTTTGTAAATAAAGTTTTATTGGCACACCCATGCTCATTTGTTTGCATATTGTCTTTCTGGAGCTGCTTTTGTGCTACATTGGCATAGTTGAGCAGTTGAAACAGAAGACAGCAGAGCTAAATAGTTACCACAGAGACTGTGTGATATGCAAAGCCTAAACTATCTACTCTTGGGTCCTTTACAGGAAAAATTTGCCCATCTCTGGTCTAGAAATGTTTTGACATTTTTCATTTTCTTGTGCTCAAACCTACCAGCCTCACCTTCACACCCTCTTCATAGATAAGTATTAATTCATTGTAATGTTCTCTTTTAATTCAGTAAGATCTGAGGAGGCATATAAGCCTCCTCAAGCCTCCAAATGTCTACTGTCTGCCTGTTCTGTCCTCTTGAACTGGAAAGACAGAGTCCTCATTCTTATACTCTGTAATATACTGATGGTCTGCTTATTGATTATTGTCTTCCATGTATGACCTTTTGAGGTGCAACAGCCAGGACTGTGTGTAATTCCTTGTTCCTTAATACAAGGCCAAGTATACAGTAAGCCTTCACAACATGTTTGTTGAATGAATAAATTAATATCCTTATGTTTGAATTTTCTTTTCAAGGTGGTGAGGAACAGCTATTTTTTTTTCTTCTGAATACACATGTAAAATTCCTTTACCTATTAATAATTCATTTTTATATCCTTTTTCAAGATTAGGTGTATAAACAATGGTTAATCTTATCGGGAATGGAGAGGACCTCGTGTTCGAGAGGCATGCCAGCCTACTTATTTGCATTCTACCTCTTTCTACTTTTTCATGTTTGTTTTTTTTTTAACTGAGTAATGCAATATATTATTTTTTCTTCACAACGTTGCATTATTTTATATGTTAACAAGTTGTGGCTTAAGTAACCATATGTTTTGTAGCTGAGGAACTACCTGCATAATGATCCAGAGTGTTTTAGGAACAGTATATTTCAAATATTTTTCAAATGTGATTTTTCAAGAAAATGTCTGACTGTGTGAAATGATTGCAAAGGATGATTGTGAAACAGAAGAATTTTAAAATAGGAATAAGAATAAAATCTTAGTTGAGTAGTTTTTACTGTGTTTTGATGTATATTTTTGTTTGTGTTTCTCTTCTCGACCATCTGACTATTATTTAAAATCATTTCCCACATAAATTAAGAACGACGCACTAAGTTCTTAAAGAAATGATTTTGATAGTAGACATTTCCATTGGAGTACATTTGTCATTTCTTGTACTGCAGTGAATGTGTTTTCTCTTGAGTCATGGTGTCTTTAATAGTACCAATTTAAAATGATAGCAGTACGTGAAGTAGAGTCAGCACCTGAATTATTGGCTTATTTGGAAATTAAGTAAATGGCCTCTTTTAAGATCTTCTGCAGAAGAAAGTATAGAGCATTTTTAATAGCTATGTTTCTTTTCCTATTATTTCCCATAAAGAAGAAACAGAATTGGGGACTTGTAGTTATTTGTTATTTGATTCATCCCATCTCTCTTGAACTCTTCCAATACATTAGCAAGTTTGTAAATGCAGAAGTTTAATTTATTGTGTTTTTTTTTCTGTGACTATATCTGATTATATATTTAGAGGAAATGGAATGAGATATTGGCATCTTCCAAAAGAAGGAATGAGAAAGATATGTTCTTTTCACCTTGTGGATATTGAGCTCTTGAATGATACAGTGATAAAGAAATGTTCTTGGCCTCTGACCCAAGATTTCACAGGGCTAGGATTCAGGAGAATGGGCAGTACCTTGTGTGTATCATTTTTCCTCTTGCTTTTCTACTTTTGCTATATATGTATAAGCTTATGAAAAATAAATATTTTCTTAAATATATTGTATTTTACTCTATTAAGCTTACACATTTTCAAAGAAATTATTTTAAATTGAAACTCCTAGAAAAGAGAATCAATATTGTTTGTACAGTATCATTTGTAGAAGAGTGTAGGAGTTCCATAAAAATCTGGGAAACAGTAAAATGTAGTCAGTGGAAAATATCATTGTAGTATTTACATTAGTATTCTTCAGTATAATTTTCCAAGATGATGGAACTATTCGTAATCTGTGCTGTCCCATACAATAGCCATTAGCCACATGAAACTACTGAGTACTTGAGACATGGCTACTGTGAAGGAGTGCAATGTTTCTTTATATTTAAATATTTTAGTACAGTAATTTTATTGTCCTTTTGTAATTATAGACTAACATTTTAATTTTGTTCTACTTAATTTTTGATTCTTTTTTCTTTCCAGGAAAATATATGCAGATGATGAACATTCTTAAGCCAATTGCCTTTGATGTTATTCATTTCATGTCTCAACTATTTGATTATTACTTGTATGCAATATATACCTTTTTTGGTCGGAATGATTCAGTAAGTCCACCTTTAGAGGGAAAAAATTTTTCTTCTAAAATTTATTTTATAAATTTCAAAGTTTTTTGTTCTCTTTGTAGAAGATACACAAATAACATTATTTTGGGGAATGCATAAAAAACAAAATTATTGATACCAGCTTTCTGTCTGCCTTATTGCCTTACTTTTATATTAATTTTAAGCTTTCGTATGCTAAACACATTCAACTTTTTGGAAGAAAAAGTGCAATGTCTGTTTCTAACTTTGACATGTTTTGGCAATGAAAAATGTACAGATTGCTTTATTTAAATCTGGCTCCATGTAAAATACAAAACAGTAAATGAGACATTTTAAATATTGGCTAACAACCTTAGCAGTCACTAGTACATCTAAAAGATAATGAAAAATATTTATTAAAATAATTGAAAATCTGAACTGAGCCATCTACCTGCCATAGAATTAATGTTTTTCTGCACCTCCTTTTTGCGTTTCCAAAACTGTTATTGAGTATATCTTTTTCTACTACTCACAGAAAATAACACAATATTAGGCAAGTAACTAATTTGATACTTTAAAATTAATTATGTGATTTGCATAGATGTTTGACAGTTTTCTGTGTAAAAACATTCCATTGAGTCCTATGAATATAATACTGTTATATTTCACATCTTTTTAAAAATGTAAATTTCAATGTATAACTACATTCATTATATAAATATTTATATCCTTGCTGTGACCACAAGTATGTCAAAGACATAATCATTTTATATAGGACCCGAATTTCTGGGGTTCTTAATTCTGAAAAATATTTCTTAGAAAGAATGCTAATATGACCGGTGACAAAATGTTGCTGCAGAATTTATATACTATAAAGTATGTATTAATTCATCACCCTGAATTTGGAAACTCACTAAATATTAATCAAGGAAGACCTTGTAGCGTTTTAGCTAATTGTCAGAATGTTTTAGTCTTGTAGGTGAGCCTTACTTTGTCTTTTGGGCCATGCCTCTAGACCAGTCCTGTCTAAGAAATTTCATAATAGTAGAAACATTCTGTATTAGCAATGTCCGGTATGGTAACCACTAGCCACACATGGCTGTTGAGCACTTGAAATATGTATGACTAGTGACTTAGGAACTGAATTCTTAATTGTGTCTAATTTTAGTTAATTTACCTTTAAATATAAATAGCCACATGTGACTACTATCATATGGGACAGAACAGTTCCAGAACACATTATTGATAAGGTGTGTTAAAATAAGATCTTTCTGAAACTTTTGGGAACCAAATGGTTTTGGATGTGATTTCCCAGCTGATTATATACTGACACAGAATTTTTTCAGAATGGCATTCTCTAGTACCCCAGAAATTTAGCAAAGTATAGTTACTTATTGTAAAATATATTGCATATTTGATTTAAGATTTGTTATGAACACAGTATTCTGATATTTTACATTTAAACCATTTTTAATTCTGTAAGACTCAGTAAGAGCTATTTAATTATACTGAAACAAAGAAAATCTATACATAAATAGCACAAATAAGCACATGCATGTGTATAATATTGAAGTGGTAGTTTTTAATTTCCTAAGAGAATAAGCTTTTCAGGCCCATTAGAAATCATAGAAGTTTTCATACTCATAAAAATAAATAAATACTCCAAATTTACCCTATTAAGTGTTGAATCTTAGTGGTACCAGGGGAGGGGGAATCAGGTAATGTGTAGAATGGGAAGAACAGGTTATATGGTTGTATCTGCTTCTCTGTCAAAAGAAAGGGACTTGTGTGAGAGAATTTAGATGGATGCTTCTTGTGGAAAAATAAGCATCTTTTTCTCAGGGGTTCTGGCTTCTAGAAATCATTGGTTGGGGACACAGTATATACATTAGTCCAAAGGATTCCTCCTATTAATACTATTTCCTCCAGAAACTCCTGCTGTTAACTGAACTGGTTATTACCTACTTCCTCATGCTCTATTTTATATCTGATCCATTGGATTCTATTATAATAATGTTATTCATAGTATTGCTTTATCTTGCCTTGTCCCCAGCTTTCCATTGTTCACCTCTTAAGTTATGTTTTCTTTGGTCTTTCTGGTTCACATTTTTTTGTGAAGACCATCTGTAACTTACTTAAAACAGTAGTAAACACATAGTAGACACTCATGGTGTATGGATTGATCTTCTAATTATTTGCCATTCCAGTAAATCTTATGAACATTCTTATTTGACAACAGTTTGTGAGCCTCGTTTAAGGTTACCTTTCATTAGTAAAACTGTTTCTTTGTAGAGAGCCTATAAATAGGTATCTGTATATTTAAGAAATGAATTAACTTCCAATTCCAGGTATGACAGACTAAAACCTTTCTAGATAATATTTCCTGCAGAAAACAACTATAAAATCTGAATGTTATAGAAAAGGCAACTATTTGAAGACACTGGAGAGTAAACAGAAGCAGCAAATAGACTCTGGTGAGGGGTCCATGCTAGTCTGCAGATGGGAGAAAGGGGAGCTATGAAAATAAATTTTATCCCCGTGGCTTTTTAGCTCAGGGCTAAGTGCAGTCCATGTGGCCCACGGGTAGAGACAAGCACAGGAAGACCTGAAGTTTTTATGGACTGGAGAATCAGAAAAGTGGAGCCAGAAAACTGGAAACACTAAAAATAGTAGAGGAGGCTCAAAAGAAAAAAATCCAGAGAGGGGATTTCCAAATTCAGTCCACCTATATCTCAGACTGTGAAATATGTGATTCCATGATCCATGATTACATGGAACAAACTGACTGCAGCTCAGTGAAAGAAAAAAATATAAACAGAGACCAAAGCTGCTGCACAAGAGACAGTTTATAGTTAAAGCCCAGCCAAGAAACTTATGTACTGAAAACAAAGGAAATGATGTTTATGGGAGAAAAATGACAGTATCCAGAATCTCCAGAATGAAATCGGTGATGTAATCTAACTTTACGTAACAGACACAGCACCAAATCAATCTAGTTTAACTCTAAGATACTGGAACCAAGGGATAAGGATTTTAAATGGGCTTTTATCACTGTCTTCAATGAATTAAAACAAAATATATTTTAAATGCTTGAACATCTCAGCAGAGAAATAGTAAATTCTGGTAGTGACAATTAAAAAAAAAAAAAGGAAATCCTAGAAATGAAAAATATAATTTCAAAAACAACAAAAAAGTTTATATACTTAATAGCCAAATGGACATGACAGAAGAAAGAATATGTGAACATAAAGATAATCAAAATTATTCAAAGTGAAAAGCGTAAAAAAGGATTAAAAAGGATTGAAAGGAAAAAAATCTCACAGACGTTTGATTATATCACATGGTAAAACATACATGTGATTGGAATACTAGATGGAGAAGAAGAGAGAGAATGAGTCAGAAAAAATATTTGAAAAAACATTGGCCAAAATTTTGCAGCTACAAGGTGCTAAATGGACAGCGAGAAGAGGAAGCATAAAGAAATGTACAGCGGAGTACCTATGATGAAAATTTTTCTTGAAAAACATAGTAGATATATTATATAAAAGGGACCAATAATCTGATTAACAGCTGACTTCCCATTAAAAGGCTATGGGGGCTTTTTGTACCTTGAAGGTACAAAAGAAAAAGAAATACTGTCTATTCAGAATTTTATATCCAGTAAAAACATCATTTGAGAAATGAAAGTGAAAATTAAGATACTTTTAGATTAAAAGAACAAAAAACTAAGAGAATTTGTCACAAGGGACATATAAAAATTCCTAAGGGAAGTTAATGAGACTGAAGGGGAATGATAACACATGAAAACCTAGATCCTCAGAAAAGAGTGAAGAGCATTGGTAATGGAATCTACCTGTGGAAATTCAAAGATAATTTTTTCTTTTTCCACTTACTTTCTTTATAAACCACAGGGCTGTTTAACAGTGAAATCATAGCATAGTCTTCCTGGAGTTCATAATACATGTAGATGTATTACATTTAAAAACTATAACAAAGTATGTGGGGAGGGTGTGGACGTATAAGATTGCAAGATTTCTGTATATTAGTAAAGCAGTGATGAATATCATAATCCATAGGACAACCATGAAACATAATACAAATAACTTTAACTCTTTAGCTAACAGGAATATTAAAGTAGAAATCTAAAAATATATTTATATAATTACAAAAGGCAGGAAAGGAAGAACCAAGGAGGGAAAATAGAGATAAAATATAACAGTAGGTGCAAACTCAACTAATCATTGCATTAGATGATAATGGACTAAACTCTCAAATGGCAGAGATTGTCAGAATGGATTAAAAACAAAGTCCACACTAAAAAACAAAAAGACGTACTTTGAATATAAAAAAGAGGCTGGACAGGGTGGTTCAGACTTGTAATCCCAGCACTTTGGGAGGCTGAGGTGGGAGGATTGCTTGAGCCCAGAAGTTCGAGACCAGACTGGAAAATTTGGTGAAACCCAGTCTCTACTAAAGAGACAAAAATTAGCCAAATGTGATGGCTTGCACGTGTAGTCCCAGTTACTCAGGATGCTGAGGCAGGAGGATTGCTTGAGCTCTGGAGGTCGAGGCTGCAGTGAGCTGTGATCACACCACTGCACTCCAGCCTGGGGACAGAGCGAGACCCTGTCTCCAGAAAAAAAAAAAACAACCAACCAAACAAAAAAAAAACCCAAACAATTGTGCTGAAGATCCTAACCTTTGTCATAAGATAAGAAATATAAGGCATATGGATTGGAAAATAAGTTAAGTTGTCCTTAATTGCAGATGGCATGGCAAACCCTAAGGAATCCACAAATAAGCTTCTAGAACTAATAAATAATTCAGCAAACTGCTAGAATATAAAGTCAGTATACAGAAATCAATAATCCAGTTTGAAAATGAAAAAAATTTTTAAAAAGCTTTACTTACAGTAACATCAAAATTTTTTAAGAAATTTAACAGATAACTTGATAGGTTTGTACACTGAAAATATTAAATCATTAGAAAGGGAATTAAAGGCTATGTAAATAAATAATGAGATACACCATGTGCATATATTAGAAAACTCAGTGTTGTAAAGGTGGCAGTCTTCCCCAAATCTATAGGTTCAGTACAATCCCAATCAAAACTATAACAAGGTTTTTTTTTTTTTCAAGAAATTTAGAAGTTTATTTTAAAATTGATACAAAAAGCCAAAGATTCATAATGGCCAAAACATTTTTGAAGAACAGAGTTAGAGGATTTTTATACCTGACTTCACAAAGACTTAATCCAGAGCTACAGTTGTTGATAAAGTATGGTACTGGCCTAACAGTAGATCAGTGCAACAGAAATAGACACACTTACATGGTCAATTGATTTTTAAAAACGGCACTAAGGTAGTTCATTAGAGAAAATAGTTTTTTTAGCAAATGGTGTGGGTACACTTGGATATAAGTATGAAAAGAAAAAAAAAGCCTCAATCCCCCTTCTTCATACCATACACAAGAATATAAACATTGTTTATAAGACCTAAAGAAGTTCCAAAACTATGAAACGTCTAGAAAAAACTAGGAGAAAATCTTTGTGACATTTGGGTTAGGCATATGCTGCTTTGAAAAGACACAAAAAGCATGAAGCATAAAAGAAAATATTGATAAAATGGGCTTCCTCATGGTTAACAACGTTTGCTAAAGAGGCAGAAATACGAAAAGTCAAGTCAGACCAGGAGAAAATTTTGCAAACCATATGGAGAAAGGCCGTGTTCACACAAAGTATAAACAACTCTTATAGCTCAATAAGAAAACAACTCACTTAAAAAATGGGAAGAGATTTTATCGGGTATCTGCACTGCAAAAGAAGATATGAGAATGGCTAATTAGCACACGAGAAGATGTTTGACATCACTGTCATCAGAGAAGTGCATGTTAAAAGCAATTGCAATACGTCTGTGCAACCACTAGAATGGCTAGTTTAAAAGCACTGACAGTATTAAGAATTGGCAAGTTTGTGGAGTCTTTTAGTCTGCTCCAACTTCCGTAGCAAAATAGTGTAGACTTGGCTGCTAAAGAACGGAAATTTATTTCTCAGAGTTCTGGAGGCTGGAAGTCCAAGATCAAGGTGGTGGCCAATTCTTTTTCTGGTGGGGGGCACCCTTTCTGGCTAGCAGATGGTTGCTTTCTGCCTGTGTCTTCACATGGCCTTTCCTTTGATCACGTGGAAGGAGATAGTAAACTCTCTAGTGTCTCTTCTTAAAATGTCATGAATCCCATCATACCAGGGACCCACCCTCATGACCTAATCTAAAACTGATTTTATCTCCCAAAAGCCCCATCTCCAAATGCTATCACATTAGGGGTTAGGGCATCAACGTGCATTTTGAGGGAAAACACATTTAGTCCGTGACATGGAACAACTAGAATTCACATACATTGTGTGTGGAAATGAAAACAGTATAGCTACTTTAGAAAACAATGTGGAAGTACCACATTGTTAAAAACATATTTAGTATATGAATTAGAAAGTCCATTTCTAGTTATTTACCCAAGAGAAGGGAAAATAATATGTGTCCAGAAAAGGACACACACATGAATGTTCATAGTGACATTATTCAAATAGCCTAAACCTGGAACCCAAACGTTAGTTGACCGAATAAGTAAACTGAACAAGAGATTGTACTGTATCCATACTACTAAATACAATGAAGCAATAAAACACTACAAAATACCACCAGACCCAACACAGATGAATCTCAAAAGCATTCTAAGTAAAACACATCAAACACAGAAGATTATATACTATGTGAATCCATTTATATGAAATTTTAGAAAAGGCAAAAACTACAGTGAGAGAAAGCAGGTCAGTGGTTAAGGGTGAGGGAAGGGGATAAGGGCAAAGGGTATGAGGACATTTTTAAGGGTGAGAAAACTCTATCTTTTTATGGTGCTGGTTGCAAGATTGTATGCAATTACCAAATTCATCAAACTATACTTAAAAAGATTGAATGTAATTTATATATAAATAATACCTTAATGAAAAGAGAAGAAAAATGGATTAATGAAGTTTATAAAACCTAGAGAAAATAAAAGGTATTACATATCATAAAATTAGCATATAAAATCAGTTCATGTTTTGTTGCACAGTGTTATGGCACAACTATTTTCACTTAAGACTCTCTGACACATGTAAATAATTTCTCATTCTTGTGTCTCAAATGGGAGAAGAAGAGGAATAATAAATGTTCATGTATGCTTGTGTGTGTGTATATAGTCACATAGTCATACATACATAATTTCTGACTATGTTAATGACATACATTTTATAGCTTACTCTTAATAATGTTTTAAATGTATTGGCTCATAGAGAACATTGTAACATTTTTCCAAATGCCTTTAACTATGTATGATTACCTCTAAATTACCTTTATTTTCATCAATGGAATCATCACACAGGGAGCTGACTAACTGGCTTTTCATGTCTTATTCTTACCCTTCTCAGTTATGCTCTTGTGAAGGTTTTTATAAATGCTTTGGCTTTGTTGTAGTGAATAGATTTCTATCTATACTGTGAAATGTTTACCAAGCCTAATAGAAAATTGTATTGATTTTTGAATGAGGATTTAAGCTATCACTAATTTGTATAAGAAAAATAAATGAGCAAAAAATATAAATAACTTTATGTTGTTATGCTGCTACATGAACACAGCACAGCATATCTTACATACAACAGAGTATAATATCTTTATCTAAAATCTCAAGTTTTACAACTAAATGTAATGACTCTTGAGAAAGAAATTCTGGAGAACTCTCTTGATAATTCTTAAGATTGATACTTGTTAGTGTGTCCTGTGAATGCACACAGGTAAATGTTTCTTTGGTTCCCTTGAGATTTGACTCCTTTGCTTGATGTATTAGAATTTGTAAATGCAATTTGGAAACCCTCTGAAGGCTAAGTATCTGAGTGAAAACTCATCAAATACCTTGGTTAATTTGAAGATGTAACATTTGCAAGATGATCTCTAGAATGATGTAACAAGCCTTTTTCTTTTTCAGTTGGAATCCACAGGACTCGGCCTTAGTAGTAGTAGACTAAGAACAACTCTAAACAGAATACAAGAAAGCCTTATTGATCTAGTAAGTAATGAATTGGAATATATTCTTTTGGATTATATAAAATGCAAATTAGCTATTCAATCAGTTTTGTATAAATGTGTCTATATGTATATTGAGTAGCGGAGTCCTCAGAATTAAATGAGTACATATAGGAAGTAAAACAGATTGCTTATAGTCTGATCAGAGAGAAACTAGTATACATAAAAGAATATGATATTGGTCATATGTCTAGCACAAGTTCAAAGAAGAGAAAGGTTTATGTGAAAAACTAATATCAGAGGAGGACTAAAGGAAGAAGTGACACTTGTGCTAGACTTCGAAGACCAGGCTTAGGATTAATGGGAAAGGGAAAAGTCTTTAAATTAAGGTACACAGGGTGAGCAAGGGCCTTGAGGTGGGTGCAGTACGAAGTTTGACAGATCTTAGGATTGGGACACTGGTATATGCTGCAAAGTTAGGTTGCATTGAGTGTTTGGGACACTTTATAAATGGCTTTGAAATTCAAGGAGAAAGTTTGGGTTTAGTTGCTGTGTAGTAGGGAGCCCGGTTTTTGACTATCATCATAGGATGAAGTGCATGTTTTAAGAAGACAGGTTAGATAGCAGCACAGGGTTGACCTCCTGTAGTGTTTCCGCTAACATAAGCATTTAAAATGAGAAAAACTTTCTCATGGTTGGTCACTGTAGCCCGAAGTTTATGTTGTTTAGATGTTTCTCCACATCTATTTTAACCCCAGGCTTCTCTGAATTTTCCTTTATTCCTTCAACCTAACACGAACAAGCGATCATTTTCCTCATTTTTCATAAGCTCTACATTGTGTGCATACTTCTGTTATTGAAGCTTTTTATAAAGCCATGATTATTCTTTTAAGGAATACTTATTGTAACAATTGGTATATGCCAGGCATTGTTATAGAGCTGGGAATTCATCAGTGCACAGAAGAGATATTTCCTGTCTTGGAACTTGTATTTTATTGGAGCAGAGAGACAAACAAATGTATAACATAGTGTCAGATACTCATTGAATACTAAGACAAAACTGAAGCAGTGATAGGATGGGGATCTTGAGCAGAGCTGCGAATAAAGTGAGTGAGGCATGTGCTGATATCTCAGGTGAGCGCTGTTTGGGCAGAAGAAATAACTGGTATCCTTCTCTCTTAACATTTGGAGATCCTTTTACCCAACATATTTTTAAAAATATAGTCATATCACTTACCTTGGCACATAGCATTGCTTCAGTAAATGTTCATAGAGTAGATGAATATACTCCAGTCCCTTAGTTTCTTGTTTCTTGGCATAACTTGGCTTGTTTCCTCGGTTATGATATTTGTTTAATCCTTGATCTTCAATTTCAGAGTCAAGGCTCCTTATTTGACCCAGCCTTTTTGTTTCTCTTTTTTCTTTTCTTTTTTGTTTTTAGTCTTTGTTTTGTAAAATCCACTGGTCTCAGCCCCACTTGCAGTTTTCTGTGTTTCAATTTTGATTCTTCTTATTCGATACTTAAGTATAACCTTGAGCATCAAATCTTATTCTCCAGATCTTATTCCACAGCTAAAGTTTTTCTTGTTTCTGACTGAAAGGCCCAAGATTAATGGGCCAAATTTTACCACTAGAGCCATTCACCCTGGCATTTCTGTGTCATTCCTGCTAGCTACTGTCTTGTGATCATCAAACTCCAGTTCTAGATTTGACCCTTAAGATGTGGATTTCTGCTTCAGAAATTGCCACATAGTGTATAATGATTACTCATACTGATAAACATTGGTTTGTTATTTTAGAAAATATATTTGTCATTTATTAGAACTTGCTTGATCTCAGGATTTTTTTTTTTTTTTTTTGAGACGGAGTCTCGCTCTGTCACCCAGGCTGGAGTGCAGTGGCCGGATCTCAGCTCACTGCAAGCTCCGCCTCCCGGGTTTACACTATTCTCCTGCCTCAGCCTCCCAAGTAGCTGGGACTACAGGCGCCCGCCACCTCACCCGGCTAGTTTTTTGTATTTTTTAGTAGAGACGGGGTTTCACCGTGTTAGCCAGGATGGTCTCGATCTCCTGACCTCGTGATCCGCTCGTCTCGGCCTCCCAAATCTCAGGATTTTTTAAGCTGGTATGTATTAATTTTCTTCACTTCATTAATTTGCATTTACATTGGCAGAATGCATTAATTGATTTCTTGCTACTCAATACATTCTTTGGCTACTGAAATAATTTATAGCTTAATCAATCTGAAACCAACAAGATGGAAGAAATATTTTTCCTTGTATTTCTCTTGCATGTCACTTAAAATCTTAATGAATACTTTTTTGGTAATTTTATTTTCTCCATATAGATATTCTAAGTTTTACTTCTCTTTAAGCTGTAAAAGTCAAAATAGAATCATTGTGGTCTTAAAAATGCTGCCTGAAATAATTTATCATATAAATTCAGTGTAAACTAAGAAAATTTGTTTGTCACATCAAATAAAAGTTTAAGAAAAGTTGTCTAATAGGAAAAGTAAGAAAGGAAGCTGGTATAGGTGATAGTGACAGCAGGAAGGTGAATTTTTAGTAACCCATTTGGTTATGCTAACTAAATTGTTTGCTTTAAGACCTTTAGCCAACTTATTTATTCATTTATTATTTATTTACTTATGAGACAGAGCCTTACTCTGTCACCCAGGCTGGAGTGCAGTGGCAAGATCTCGGCTCACTGCAACCTCCACCTCCCAGGTTCAAGCGATTCTCCGGCCTCAGCCTTCTGAGTAGCTGTAATTACAGGCTGTCACCACCACGCCTGGCTAGTTTTTGTATTTTTAGTAGAGATGGGTTCGCCATGTTGGCTGGGCTGGTCTTGAACTTCTGACCTCAGGTGATCCTCCTGCCTCGGCCTCCCAAAGTGCTGGGATTACAGGCGTGAGCCATTGCACCGGGGCCTTTAGCCAACTTTAAATTTTTGATAATAATATTTTAAATCTGTCCAGAAAAATTCATAAATATGAATTCTCTTTGTAGTAGCACATTGGTGGTAGGAAAGGTTAAAAAATATGACTCTCACAGTGAGAATAAAGGTGGTTAAGGTTTCATTTTTCAGTCTTTAAAGGGTTATAGCCTTTACTTACTGCACTCTTGTAAACTGAAAAAGCCAGTTTAGCAGCTTTTTATTTAAGTGTGCAGTAAGCACATACCATTTATTTATGTCAGCTTGACATTTTCGTAACTCTCTTGTTCTCTTCAAGCGTATTTTCCTAAATATAAACACAGAACTTTAGTCTTTAAGCAAATAATTATCATAAATTTTATGCCTCAAATGCCAGGCATACAACTGGGAACAAAGGAAGGTATTTTAATGAAAACCTTTTGAAGTGGGGGCAACAATTCCAGTGATCTTCTAAAGAATGCTTTTGTGAAAGAGCTCCCTGAGTAGAAGGGAACTCAATGCATTTGTGTTGGAGGCATTAAGGAGGTAGTTAGGTAAATGCTTTTGGCTCCTCTTGTCATATGAAAGATAACTGTATTCTCTCGACTATAGATATACCCTCTCCTTGCCTTCCATTATTTTCTAGAGCCACCTCCCTGTTCTATCCCTAATTAACTAGTTAGTACCTAAATTCAAAGAAACTTTTAGTTTTATAGATATATTGTGTATATGATATCTAATCCGAAAGAGTGAAATCTAAAATTAACTGCTATTATAAGTGTTTGGTATTCATGGAGATCCTTGAGCTATTTTGAGTTTGAGATTATACAATATTGTCAGAAAATTCATATTAGATTTAGCTTAATTATACACTATTTTAAAAGCAGAAGTGTTTGATGCTTAGAAGGAGTTTTGTTATACTGTTGGAGTATAATCTTCCAAGATTTTACTCATAGAAGGAAACTTATCTGTGCTCATTTAACCTGCACAGCATTCATACATACCTAGTAACCATAAGCTTCTGCTTGAACATCTCAAGTGATGTTTTTTTGAGAACTAATAACCACCCAAAGCAGCCCTGCTTGCCTTACATCTGCCTGGTAGAATGTGCTTTGTTATAATGTAACCAAATATGCTTATCTCTTGAACTATTTTCTCTTATTTCTATCTCTACTTCTTTTGGATCACTTTAAGTAGCCTAGCCATTTTGCCCAAGTGAGTCCTTTCTTCTCCCAGTTCCTTTATTCGTTTTTCATGTTTCAGAGTTTTACATCTCCTCATCATTCTTTGACTTGTTCTGAAATAGTTATTTACAACTCTGAACTAAGAAGAAAATTGAGAACACTATAAGAGGTATGGGAAGCAGACAGAAAACGAGCTATGTGATGAGGGTGCAGGATGAGATACAAGATAGTTGGATAGCTATCTTTATTACTAATTCATTCAACAATACATATTGCATGCCTAGGTACTTTGTGGTAGACTGATGGCCCCCAGAGGAGGTAGTTAAGGAATAAATGAAGATCTAATTTAACGTTAGATTGTGTTGAGAGCAATGAAGAAGTTAGGTGAAAAGTACAGAGAGAGAAAGGGTGTAATGTTATTTGGGCAGTTAGAGAAGATCCCTCTAGGAAGGACCACTGAAGCAGATCCCTAAAGGAAATAGGAGCGTGAGCCACCCTTATTCAACAAATGTTTATTTAGTGTCTGTTTGTTGAACACTCTATATGGTGCCAAGCACTGTTCCAGGAATTAAGGATACAATTGTAGGGGAAGGTGGGGAAGCCAGACAAAACTCCCTACCCATGTAGAGTTTATTTTCTAGTAGGGGGAAGATAATTTGGGAAACAGTGTTTTAGGCTACAGTTAGTTGTAAACAGGTAATATCATGGTAACATGTTTAGACTTTTTCCTGGAAGGAATGGATTAAGGCTTTAAAACCAGGGAGTGTTATGATCACATCTCTATTTGAAAAGCTCACATCAGTATTGTTGAAAAATCAGTCAGTTAACTGTATGGAAACTGGCATAGAAATAGGAGAAGCTAGAGACAGAGCTCTCTATTCATGGGCTTTTAGAATAGTCCAGTCAAGACTGCTAAGGAACCTGTGACCTGTTTAAATAGTAATATCGGGAAGGAACAAATGAGAGGTGTCTGTTTAGGCATGTTTTAGTGATTAGTGATTGATTGAATGTGGAAGGTGAAGAAGAAGTGAATGACTTTAAGGTTCCTTACTTGTTTCTTATCAATAACTACCAGAATTAAATAGGATAGACAACCAATTGGTGCCAAACAGTATTTAATTTTGTAAAAATTTTTTCTCCTTTTTTTTTTTCTGCTGGAGTAGGGTTTTTTCCTTTTTAGAGGGAAATGAATGATGGAGATATGACATTAATTAACTTGCATGGATCCATGATCCTGCTTCTCCCTAGAGGAAGCACAGCTATTCCCAAACTAACCTTTAAATGCTAATTGAGTAATTAGAGATTGAAAAGAGACACTGTCTTTAGGAGAAGATAGGAAATGAAAAAAAAGATAAAGAATTAAACCATTTTCTAAATTGAAAGGTTTTATAAATTTTATTTGCATTTTGCTAAATTTATAGGAGTAAATTATATGTATGCATTTGATGTCTCATTTATTCATATGGAAAATAATTGGAGATTCGTTACTATAAAGTTGCTTTAAAAAGTAATCTGGCTTTATATATTGTACACTATTAGATGTGTTTACATCCAGTTTTGTGCTAAATTTTCTTTGAGGTTCTTTTAAAGCTATTTTGCATTTAAACATTTAGTTTTGCTATCTGCCTACTCATATGTTCTCACCTTTAAACTCCATAATAGAGATAACCATGGAGTGTTTTCCACACTGAAAGTAGTACATAAACTGCAGGGGTTGTATTATATAATGTTTAGCATCTCTTCTAACTCTGTCATTCTATGGTTCAATCAACATTTTAAAACTTTGAGTGGGGGCAGGGGTTAACTTGTATTCAGGTTAACTTTAAAAAACATAGCTGCACTTTTGTACTATGAGCTATTGCTTAACTTACACAGCTTTTATTCTATTTTTTTTCTTTTTGTAAATTTCTCTCATGAAATTTTTTTTCAAAATGTAATGAATGGAGTTTGTTGCCATGTCAGTACTGCAAAACTCTATACTTAAACTAAAAGTATAATGAACATTTGTAATTCAAGCTCATTGTTATTAGAAATATATTTGGTTATAAAAGTTCTTAATGACCTTCACAGTGAAGTGACTCTGGATTATACTGTCATCAGTAACATTAAGATTCCTACAGTCTCACTGCCTTGACCTCTCTCCTTTGTGCCCCAGAAAACAATAATTAAAAGTCTCTTTCTCTGACCTGTAATGCGGCAACTATTCAAATAACTATTATGATGATGTCAGTATTCTAAACAGCCTTCTTTCATGTTCTCTGTACAAAGGGAAACTTATTCACTGAAATAAGTTTATATTAAGTTAAATATTGAAATATTTGGAGTGATTGGTAACTCTTGAGCTGGCAGTCTTCTGGTACTCTGTCAGCTCCTCCAGGTAGCCAGCCTTGTGCATCTTTACCCATGATCTCAAGATATTCCCACCCTCCTGGCAAAAAAGATGGCCAGTATGCCTGTGAGTTGAAGTGTGTTTTTGTTTTTTTAACTGTTTGCTAAGAGCTTATTAAAAAATGAGTCCCTTGCTATGTATTGAGGAGAAGTTGAGTAAGTGTATCTTTGAAACTCTTCCTTTGCCAACCTGTTTGTTTACAATATAGGGTATGTTTATATGAAGTCAAAGAATGTACATAACTCATATCCAAGGCACTCCTTGCCTGGCATCAGAATACCTAGAAAGGTAAATTAGTAATGAGAAGATTTCTAGTGAGTATATCATCAGACGAAAGTAAAACTGAGAAATTTGAAGTCTGATGAGTTTTCCTGACCACAAATTAGACTGTATCACTCCTATTGACTACATGGCTGTATACCTGAATCAGTGGTTCTCTCCTGGACAGTGCTGAAGGGCCTGGCACATCCTGCTTCCTGGGTATCCCTTTCCTTTGTTCACATTGACCATCTTCCTTCTTATCAGTAGTCTGTCCCCAGATATATACAATACATTTGGCTCTGTTCCAGTTTATAACTTCATTCTAGTCCTGCCTCCTTGAGATTATATACCAAGGTAAACTTCATTAAAATTTAGGTGCGAGATGGTTAATCAAACCATAATTTTGGATTTTATCAGTGTGGTTCTCAAGGAGTAATCATATTTCTCTCATTTACAAGTTCTTGAGGGCCATCTCACTATTGTTGCTATGAAACCTCTGTCAATTCATAAAGAGTCCTTGTGTTGACAGACTTTAGGTCATGCACAGATGGTAGCATTTAGATTTGGATGATATTATATAGGCTCATTGTCAATTAGGATTAAAAAGAAGGTTCCAATAGTTACAAAACATGACAGCAGGATAAAAAGAACTGAATCTAAATGTAATTAACGTATGCCCCAAGAGTATTTTAATTTTAATTCTAGTTATGTCAAAATCACGTGATTTATTACTGTTAGATTTGTTATTCCAGGTTATATATGTATTGTATTTTCAGGAAGTTTCTGCTGATCCTACTGCCACACTCACAGCAGCAGAAGAAAGAAAGGAGAAGGTGCCAAGTCCACACCTCAGTCACCTGGTGGTTTTGACATCTGGGGATACATTGTATGGGTTGGCAGAAAGAGTTGTAGCCACGGAATCCTTGTAAGTTGTTCAAAACAGTTGCATTGCCATTAAATATTTAAGAAAGTTTATAAAAGTAAGCATTGTTTAATTAGACTTCTAGTTAGCTGCATACATCTACCACTTCTAAATGTCACTTATATGTTTCTGACAAGTATATTCTAACACAGATTACCAACTGATTTTTTAAACTGCATGGTTGGTTTTTCAGTTATAGAAATGGAAAGAAGGAAATCTTTTAATTTTCAGTCTTTAACAACATGATCCACACTTTAAGTATAGCTTTAGGAAGTGTTATACTATGCTTCATATTTTCCTATTGATGACTCATGATCCTAGGAGAAGCTGTAATTGCATTGTCAATTTAGTGCTAAGTATAATTGACCCTTGACATCAATAAGAATGCTTCCTGACCTTTATAAATCCCCAGAGTTACTAATACAATTAACCCATATAACTTCTGCATTTCTATAAAATGTAGTCCAATATAACGTAAGAGTTTTTGCATTAATAACAAAAAGCAGAAAAAGACAGTGCCTGGATGCAGTGCATCTGCAGGCAGTAGTCCAGGCTCCTTCACCAGCCCACTGACTCCCATTCCTGTATCCAGCCTCTGGCACCTGTCGTTCATTTGTGATACTCAGCCAAGTTACAGTTTGCTGCCTATTAGAAATGTTGGGGTTACTTCTGAAAAGTGTCAGATATTAAAAGTGTCAGATATTAAATCTGAGATTTCAAGAGTCTGTTGTATATAACTGAATGAGATATTTAAAAGAAATCCTTTAAAAAATACCCTTGTGTTCTTTTTTCAACCTGCTACTCTGGGCTCACATCTTACATTTGAAGCACATGACCCTACACCTCATCGTAAGCTGCTTGGCTCCTTTGAAGTTGCTTTTCTTTCTCTTAAACTTCCATTCAGTCATAAACTCAGCATTATTTATTGTGTAGATTATAAATGAACATGTCAAGTGGTATTACAGGGTCATCCACTAAAGTGGAAAGTAATTTTTATTGTTAAAGTTTTGCTCAGAAATGTTAAAAAAATACTTACATGAAAACATGACAGGCTCTAAATCCTACACAATTTGTTTACACAGTGGGTTATTTATTCCCTTTAGGGTATTCTTGGCTGAACAGTTTGAGTTCCTTCAGCCACATCTGGATGCTGTGATGCCTGCAGTCAAAAAGCCCTTTCTTCAGCAGTTCTATTCTCAGGTCAGATATCGTCTTGTATGTCATTTCAACTGTGAGCAAGATAGGACACAGATTATTTAGATTTGTTTGTTTGTTTGTTTAACTAGAAGTCAGTCTTGAAAACCCAGGAGAGCCAGATAGAGTGTTCATTTATTCACTCATGAATTCCTGTGTTAAATACATACTATTGAGCACCTCATGTAACTTTTAGACTAGTGAGAGAGAAAGCACCAGTTAAAACTATTAAAATAAAGCATGATAAGTACTGTGGTAAGGGGAAAGTGCCATGAGGGTATTTAACCCAGAGTGGAGGACAGGAGAGGCTCTGGGTGGGAGAAGGTTATCTAGAAAGGCTATCTAGAGGAAGTAATGTTTAAACTGGACCAGCAAGGTAGAGAGGGTGAATGAGGGATGGGTTCTAGACAAAGGGAATGGCATATGTGAAGACCCGTGAGAAAGAGCATGGTGCATGCGAACAGCTGAGGAAAGCTCGTTGGAGTAGGGAGGAGGTCTGGGAATGAGAAAGATGGCTGGGGCAATCAGCAGGAGCCGCTGGCATATAAAGCACCCTGCTTCAGGAGTTGGACTTCATTTGGAGGGCATGGAAGCTCCTGGAGGGTTTGAAACAGGTGAGTGGCATGGCTGGATTTGTGTTTTAGAAAGAGTTTTCTGGGGGCATTGTGAAGAAAGAACTGTAGACAGCAGTCCTAGAGACAGGAAAACTAATTTGAAGGCTGCTACAGTATTGCAGGGGAGAGATGGTGGAATCCTGACATCATGTAGTGGCAGTGGAAATGGAGAGAAGTAGAAGAATTTGAGAAGTAATTGCTAGGCTCCATGAAGAGCTCTAGTTCTTTTACAGTTGCAGTGTCAATGGCTTCAAGTTTATTGAATGTCTCAAAATTATGTTTTGAGTAAGGCCTTTGCCTTCACTCAAATATTTAAAATATTTTTGTAATTTAAATCTCCAAATATATAGTGTTTTATTTTCAGATATGATATATACTGGAAACAGGGGCAAGTATTCTTTATCAATATGATACTTTTAGAAAATAATTGTTTCCATTTCTGTGAAATTTATTTCAGACAGTCTCAACTGCCAGTGAACTACGCAAACCAATTTACTGGATTGTGGCTGGTAAAGCCCTTGATTATGAACAGATGCTGCTCCTCATGGCTAATGTGAAATGGGATGTAAAAGAAATTATGTCACAGCACAACATATATGTAGATGCACTATTAAAGGCAAGTGTTCTGGGAAACACCTTTGCTAAAGATCAATCTACTAAGAGAAGTGTTCCTTTATTGCAGTTGCTCTAAAATAGTAAGATTATAGTTATTACCACATTTCTAGCATTGTGGTATTAAAGACCCTGAATTGAAATAGGCTTATTTTCTGAATTTGTCTTCTATTAGATCTAAGAATACATCATAGACTTTTTTAGCTTTGTTCACTAGTTTCCCATTTTGAATTGTTGTATGTCGTGGCTGACTTTCATATTATGTAATCCCAGTAGCCATCACTATAATGACAAGAAGATATTTCAGTTTAATTAGAAATTATTTCTGTAGTTTAGCATAATATTCATTAGCAAGAGACCATGCTTCTGATTATTCCGAGTAGAAAATCACACTACTTTTGCAGTGTGTCATACAAACACCTCTTTGGAGTCAGTGACCTGTGTGTATACGTTTCCTGGAAAGAATTGTGGTTTTTTTTTTCACTTATGCATGAATAGATACCTGTAGATCACCTGGCATGTGCCACACACTGATAGAAGTGCTGGCAGTATAGCTGTGAATTCGGGAACTTATGTGCCCTCAAGGAATTTACATGCCAGGGCAGAGATAGCAGTAAAGAGATAAATTGAGATATAATGTCAGATGATGAATAATGCTGTGAAAAAAACCAAAATCATCTGAAGAGAGACAAAGAATGACAGGATGTGGGTGGAAGAGGAAGACCATGTATTTGTCATGCTCGGAGAAGGACCCTGATAAGGTGAGACTGGAGATGAGGCCTGCGGGAAGTAAGGAAATAAGGTGTGGAAAGAGCATCTGAGAAAATGAAAGTAACTTTCAGAAAAATTTTTTCATTTTTGTAACTGAAAAGAAAAATGTCCCTTCTTAACCTCCTCACTTTAATCTCATTTACACAATCATTCTTACCTGCTTAGACCAAGTCAACAAATAAGAGCCTAGGACATCTGAGAACCAATGAACAGAACCATAGATTTAAAATGGAGATGGTAATGGAGTTTCTTCAGTCACCAACTCCCAGCAATTTATGGTCCCCTTCGGAGGCCTAGGTTGAAGACCGTGAGGCTGTCTCCAGACTCCGGGACTAATCATGCCAACATCAGTAAGCAATTGCTAGGAGTTTCCATAGAGATCTTAGCGGGGAGTGACACCAAGGGTGCTCTGTATTTTCCACTCTGGAATTCAGAGATTATTGACCTTGAAAGATAATCAAAGCAATAACTTGGTTTCTAGAGCACCCAGGAGATTTCAATTGCAAATTTTCATTTGGAATGTAAAAGACAAATGTGATTTATAAATAATGATACCCCCTTTTTTTTTTTTTTTAACAATTCTGTTTTTGAAAAAGTGGTTCTATTTTTTATGACATGCTGTCTTAGTCCTTTAGGATACTACAACAAAGTTCCACAGACTAGGTGGCTTATAAGCAGAGCAGTTATTTCTCACAGTTCTGGAGGCTGGGAAGTTCAAGATCAAGATCACGGCTCAGGCAGATTTGGTATATTGTGAAGGTGCGATTTCTCATAGATGTCACCTCACATGGTAAAAAAGGCAAGGCAACTCTCTGGGGCTCTTTTATAAGGGTGTTAATTCCCTTGGTGAGAGCTTGGCCCTCATGACCTAATCACTTTTAAAAAGCCCCAACTCCCAACACTGTCACCCTGGGATTAGGATTTCAACATATGAATTTAGGGAGGACACAACATTCAGACCATAGAACATACTAACCATGGACCTTATAGGGGTGCAAGAGAAAAAGACTTCTGTGCTCAACAAATACACATACTATGAGGAGGCTGCTTTTTTCAGTTATTTGTTATTCCAGTTATAAGAAAGAACTCGTGTTATTCAGATTATTAACCTAGCCCAATTTTTAGCAGCTTAAGGCCTTCTTTAAGCATAAAGATTAATTATCTGTGATAACGTTTGTTCTTTCTGTTACTTTTCTAAGTCTCAGCATCTAAGTCTAGACAGTTTGCTTATGTTGCCCCAAAAGAATCATAAGAAAAATGAAATGTTTGTATGATTCATTTTATGACAAGCATTTTTGAACATTGAATTTAGCAATAAGTAGAATGTTATTTTGTACAGAAAGCATTTTATACATATAGCTTTATCTTTTAAATATTGATGAAAAATATTGAATTATGACTCTTGAAATCCAAAGCAGTTTAAGGAATGCATAAATAAATACAGTAACAAATACTACTACTCTCCTAGATCCATGAAATGAAACAACAAAGAGCAATTATTTATACAGTTTTGATTTTTCAAAGATAAATTTCATGAATTGACAATCCACTTCTTTTTAATGATTAAAAGCAATTAATTGTTAAAAATAAATTAGCAAGAAAAATTGTGATTTAGGAAGAAGAAGCAAAAGAGCAGAAGATAACACAGTTATCATTATGTGACTGCCTGAGTGGTGATCAGATTAGATTTTTTTTCTCCTATGTATTGTTAGAAAAGTTGAACACATGTCAGTCATGTTAAACATTGTGTAGCTTCTCTATTCAGGTAACTAAAGAAAAATGTCATTTTAAGATTTCTTTTTTTTTTTTTTGAGACGGAGTCTCGCTCTGTCACCCAGGCTGCAGTGGCAGGATCTCCACTCATTGCAAGCTACGCCTCCCAGGTTCACGCCATTCTCCTGCCTCAGCCTCCCGAGTAGCTGGGACTACAGGCGCCCGCCACCACGCCTAGCTAATTTTTTGTATTTTTAGTAGAGACGGAGTTTCACCGTGTTAGCCAGGATGGTCTCGATCTCCTGACCTCATGATCTGCCCGCCTTGGCCTCCCAAAGTGCTGTGATTACAGGCGTGAGCCACCGCCCCCGGCCCAAGCCTTCTTATATTTGAAATATATTGCCAGGGAAGAGTCAACAGCATTTACTTCATTAAATATTAAATGAGTATATTTAAATAGTAATAGTCCAAAGAGACCAAAAACACATTCATTGAAGGCTAAACCTTCTGCTGTTTCCATCTAATTATTGGACTTGTCTAAATCAGGTATATGTATTTATATTTTTAGTACGATCATGCCATAAAAGACAATAAAAATATTCAGTTTTTCTGTAGGTAATAGAAACTGTGTTTTATTGTTTCCATTGTACTAAAAATTTGTGGATAGAGTATGATTTTTTAACCATTTGGTATACAGTTGAGCATCCCAAATTCGAAAATCTAATATTTGAAATAATCCAGAATCTAAAACTTCTTGAGTGCCAGCATGACACTCAAAGGAATTGGTCACTGGAGCATTTCAGAATTCTGGTTTGGGATTTTCAGATTTGGGATTCCCAACCAGTAGGTATAATGCAAATATTCCAAAACTGGAAAAAGTCCAGAGTCCAGAAATGCTTCTGGCCCCAAGCATTTTAGATATGACATCCTCAACCCAAATAATTATTTACTTTTAAAAAATGTTTAGGAAAAATGATAATGTATTAGATTGCACTCTGAGGAGTATCGCTACAAATCACAAATAGTTCTGAACTGAACACATATCAAACCATGTTTTTAAACCTGGGTTTCTTGAAGATATTTTTGAAGCCAAATTAGGTCATTCAGCTGTATTAATCTGTACTGACAACCATAGAAAATTTTGAGACATTTGGACATTGTTAACATGGTTTAATCAGTTAATGACACTTACTCCTTTTGCAATAAAATGTAGTATACTCTGTATTATAACATCATCTATTCAAACTAGTGCATATATATTTTTAAGACCTTCATACTAAGTCCAAATTATCTTTGGCATTATCTTTTTTTATTTTACTTGGTTTGATTATAAGTCTTTTTAAATCTTTTTTATTTAAACCATTTTTATGGGAGAGCATTGTGGCATTTTAATGATATTCACAAATGGCTACTATTTGTCTTCTTAGGAATTTGAGCAGTTTAACAGGAGGCTAAATGAAGTTTCTAAGAGAGTTCGAATACCCTTGCCTGTGTCTAATATACTTTGGGAACATTGTATACGATTGGCTAATCGAACTATCGTAGAAGGGTAAGTTTTTCATGAAAGCTTTATTTGTTTCTTTAATGACAAATTGTAATATATGAATAACATATGGTATTAATGGTTGGAGAGAATAAGTAGAAATAATGATAACTAGCAGACAAGTTTGGGATATAATTAGAGAAAAAAACCTTAGACCCCACTGTGTCTGTCTTTGTCTCTGCTTTCTTTTCTTGCTAGTGGCATAGACCCAGCTAGTAGATGAGTGAGGAATGCAGAATCTAATGGTTATCTGAAAGTTAAAACTAACAGTTATTATTACCTAATAATAAAATTATGATGATGATGATTGTTATACCTAACATTTTTTGAGCATTAACTATGTGTTATTTGCTGAACCAAACATTTCACAGGATTATATCACCAAACCTGAAACAAACTCTCTTTGCAAGGTACTATGATTCTGTTTCATCAATGAGAGAACCTAGTCTCAGAAAACCGAGGCTTAAAGAGGTTAGGTAACAAGTTCACACAGTTTTTAAAGGCATATGTACCCCTGATTTCTTTTTTTCTTTTCTTTCTTTCTTTTTTTTTTTTTTTTTGAGACAATCTTGCTTTGTTGCCCAGGCTGGAGTGCAGTGGTGCAATCTGGGCTCACTGCAGCCTCCGCCTCTCGGGCTCAAGCAATTCTTGTGCCTCAGCCTCCTGAGTGGCTAAGACTACTGGTGTGTGCCACCATGCCTGCTAATTTTTTGTATTTTTAGTAGAGAGAGGGTTTCACCATGTTGGCCAAGCTGTTCTAGATCTCCTGGCCTCAAGTTGATCTGCCCACCTCAGCCTCCCAAAGTGCTGGGATTACACGTGAGCCACTGCACCTGGTTGTACTCCTGATTTCTGATGGCAAAATCAGCCCTCAAAACCCTTATATCATCATTAATAATAATCACCATCATATCATTGTAAGCTGTATAAATCTTTCATGTGTTGAAGTTATAGATATATTAATAGTAATTTTCCCATTTACTCAGAGACCATGCTTACTCTGCCCATAACATCTAGGATACAAATAAGGATCAGTAATACATTTGAAATATCCCTGAGAAGCAAACAGCTATTTCAAAGACCCTGTACAGTGCTCTAGAATTGCACATCAGTTGAATTTTCACACTATCATTTGTCTGATTTTCCTTTTGTTCTCATTTGTTATACAAAAGAATGTATTAGAAAGTGGGAAGGTGACAGTGACAAGCTGACAACAGTCTTGGCACTCTGTATTGAAACCAAGGGTGCTATAAATTATAAAACAGCTGTGTTAACAATCATGAAGAGTATTTTAAATAAATTTGTTTAATTAAGTAGAAATGTGAATAAATATTTCTGTATAAAATACTCTTTATTTTTTTTTAAAAAAAAGCTTGGTCATTTTAAATAAAATAAGCTTTTATTTTCTTGTAACTTTCTTTAGGGTAAGTACCTCATTCCCACAGTTGAATTTTCCATGTTTTGTATGATTGATTGAAGAAATGAAACACTGACTTAATGAATAATAAAGTGTTGTATTGTTAGGGTTAGTATATTTGTCTTTATTACTAGGCCACCTTAAAACACACTGTTTCAGTAGTGTAGAATGTCAGAATAAGTCTATAAACTTTTTATCACGAAAAATATGTATATACTTTCTATGCTTACATGCTTACACATTTCTTTATGTTTTCAGAGTATTCATGGGAGAATTATTTCATTTGTTTCTTTTGCATCGAATACTTACAATATTGAACAGTTTCATAAAACTAAGATTACTTTGAAGTATTTAAAGCTTAGTTTTATAATAACTCTTGGCAGCCAGATTAACTGGAATACCAGTTTAACTTTCTTACAGACGATTATGTTAATTGAATACAGAGAACTATGGTCTGTAGCACAACAAAGTGCCTTGAACTCATTGGATCTCTTTGCAAATGAGAAAATTGAGGCCCCCATAGGTAAAATGACAGGGCACAAACACAACCCAGTCTTTCTGACTTAAGACTTATGTTCTCTATTTCCTATAACCCTCTCATTTCTGGGGAATCTGTCCAAATATAGGTTAGAGAAAACTTCAAATACCCGACAGTTTTTGCTTCTAATTATCCTATAATGTATTTTTTTATTGTTTTGCATCTTAGATATGCCAATGTCAAGAAGTGCAGTAATGAGGGTCGCGCCCTGATGCAATTGGATTTTCAACAGTTTTTAATGAAACTTGAAAAACTAACAGATATTAGACCCATTCCTGATAAAGAATTTGTGGAAACTTATATTAAAGCCTATTACCTAACTGAGAATGACATGGAACGCTGGATCAAAGAGCACAGGGTGAGAGCTGGAAAACAGTTAATTAAGTTTTTATTCCTTTTTCTTCGTGCTGTTCTTGTCGCGTGTGTTATTTAATCCAAAATCATGAGAGTGAAATATAAAGAAACATTTACTTTTTTAATACAAACTACTTAGGTCAGTTCTTTACCATTTTCAGACTAAGGGCACTGTATCTAAGCAGTACCCTTTGACTCATCAAATCTTTTTCAGCCCTTTGTGAACTGTTACTGTAATTATCTAGAAATACAGCCAAAGTCAAGACATTAGCTAAATTTTTCCTGCAACTATATTATAGGAAAAGGCTGAAGTTGATAAATGCTGAGACAGATTGAATACAGAAACAATGAAATGATTCATAAGCCATAATCGATTATGTAACTTAAACCTCACACAAACCTTCTCGTACTCCTCAGCAATGAAATGGTAACATCGTACACACTGACATGTATTAGTGATGATTGAAGACATTAATATTTAAATGGCTAAACTTAACTTGCATCTTACATTAGATTTTACCTTTAATACAGATTTGATTATTTTTCTTTTGTATGACTATATAGATAAAGAAAAATACTATTGTTATGTAGGATGCCGAATTTTTGACACAGTTCAACTCAGTGTGCTTGGTATGGGAAGCTTTTCTGTATATGGTATGTGTTAAAATCATCACCAAATCCTCGTTACTTTGATAACTCAAGGGTTCACATTTTCTTAACCTATGAATGTCATACGTAAAAGCTAAGTCAAGTTTTATTTCATTTGGGTAAGGAAATGAATTATTTGTATATACCTGCTCAGACTCATCCTTTCTGGCCTTAATGCTGTAAAGAGATAAAATGAACATTAGCCTAGAATGTTCACATTGGCCTGAATCTTATGTGAATGTCGCCACTCTTAGTTGGTTTTGGATCTTTAGAAGCAAAGTAGGAATGTATGTGTTATTTTTAATGAGTTTGGCCAGTAAGCCAGAATGAGAAAAACTTCACCACGTGTAGCCCCACTGACATTTGAGAACCAAAATGTTAAACCTAGATGCAGATGGACTGCTGAATGTTGCTAGAATCCATTTAGTAAAGTAAGCTGTAAACACTTCTGGGTTGGTACTGAGGAAAGGGTTTTGGGAAAGAGTACAAAGTAGCTGAGGAGAAAAGGCGCAGCTCTAAATACACATTATTTGATGCAAGAATGATGCCCATTTTTTGGATTTACTCTTTTAATATAGTGGACTGATTTTTTCTTTTCCGCTTAGTACTTTGAAAGAGCTTTAACTGATTGATATTTGTAATTCAGTGACATTTCCCCAGCAGCAGCAGGGACACTCTTTTCTGTCTTTGAAGGAAACTCCCCAAAATGTTGAGTCCAGTGATTACTGACGATGGATCCTCACTGAGTGCTGAGTGGTTAAATGAGATTACTTACCAAGTGGGGACAGGTGCTCTCAGAGATCAGATACACAAGCTGAGCAGTTTGCTAAGTTTTTAAAATCAATTCTTTCTCCTGTTTTGAAACTGCACTATATTTAGTGGTTACCTTCAATAAAGACACATTTTCTTATTAGATAATAGTACACAGCTATCTTTCCCTATCTGAACTCTTGCTATTCAACCTCCAGTACCAAATCAATCTGCAGAAATTTCTGATGAATCCCTGTTTATTCTCATCCTGGCAATTCAATATCTGAAATTCAGGAACCAGATGGATTTGGATTGCAAAAGATACTTGTAGTCTTAATTTTATTTGCAGCTCCCCTGACTTTGTGTTCTTTGTTACCTTATTCATTCGTTGTATCTTAGAAGAGTTGTTGTTCTCTTGTTGGAGATTTTTTTTTTTTAACTGAAGTGTTTACAGAATGTAGAGGACCAGAAAAATACTTCATCAGTAGCATTTAAAAAGTTTGAAATGTCAATGTATTTTAATGACTCAATAACAAAGACTATCACAGAAACAAGTGTAAAGTGTGTGATCATCAAAGTAGTAAGAAGCATGTGCATGTCAGATTACTTTGCCATGTTAAAACAGATTCTAGTGCTTACTATTTGAAATGGGTACTATAGTATTCTTCTTTCCTCCTTTTACAGCTCAGTAAACAATTTGCCTTTCATTTGCCAACTGTAATTTCCACTGTTTTTCACTGGTTTATAATGCTCAGTAACTATCCACTGCACCTGAATATCCGCCTATTCTTTTGTTGCACCAATCAGATGCATTCCTTTTAGGGTACTAAATTTGGATCTTTCTTCTTTGAGCAGGAATATTCAACGAAGCAGTTGACAAATCTGGTGAATGTTTGCCTGGGATCCCATATCAATAAGAAAGCAAGACAAAAACTTCTAGCAGCTATAGATGATATAGACAGACCTAAAAGATAATGAACACTGCTCTTTTTCCTCAATGGCATTGATCCTCACTCAACATATATGACCTGAAAGCCAGTTTTTTAATGCACTTCTGACAACTATCTGCTAAAAAATCTTTGTGCATGTTTTTTTCAACTGGAAAGTGAAAAACATTGAAATGTGTGTGGTGTTCTCATGACTTTTATATGCTGTGGTCTCTTCAACTTTTGGTCTCATTTGTTGTAATCTGAAATGATATTGTTGCCTTGTCATAACAATGGTTATGTGACTACAGTTATACATTTTACAGAAGAATGTACCATAAGTATATAATTAGAAGAACAGTGGCTTAATATATGTATGGGAAGTTTATGGAGAATGAAGTTGGCATTTTTCTACCCTCTGAGCTTGGTTCTTACTAAGCATAATGTGAGGGTGAATGTGTAGTATCTCGTAATTATGAGCACTGCATGAGAATTAAAAAACACGTGTAAGTAACATAGATGAAAAATCAGTATGTTCTCTGTTTTTAAAATGTCAAAGTTTATGTCAGGGTTAATTTAGTTATAACAAAGTGATCATAAATGATGAAATGTAATAAATATACTCGAGTATGATCAGCCTATGTGAGACTACATTTTGATTTTTTGTGTGGCATGCAGATGTCATGAACTATAGTGCAGCTTTTAGCGTGTTCTAATTTTAATTGTTTTGTATCCTGAAACCAATGGTGAAAAGTAATTTCATTGAGTGTGCCTTTTCAATGCCTGAGTAGCATACAGAATCATGATTATGAGATTTTCTTTTCTCTTTCTTTATAAACATATGGTTTTTTTTTTGTTGAAAGTTTTGGTCTCTTTAAATTCACATTTTGTCCTAGGACAGTAAAACCCAGGTCAACTGACTCAGGAAGCAGTTGTCTGCTAGTCACGCATATATGTATGGTCATATGTTCACTCTTCTTAAATATCTGCCTTTTGTAACACAAATGTAAAATAATATCAGTCTAGCCAATGATGAACTCTGGAATCCACTTAGTCTTCAGTAAGTATGTGTTGTTCCTCTAAACTTTGCCCTGAAGCCAGGGATCTTCTCCTAATATATGTGACATGAAAATCCATTTTCCATGTACTCTTACCAACTATCTGATAAGGAATTTTGCGTGTGTTCTTTCTGACTGGGGAGTGGAAGACATCTAAACTTGTGTGGCGTTGGTCCAATGATTGCCATGCATGACCTGTAACATCAACAGCTGACAGAATCCTAAGGAATCATGTGAGAAACAGGCCTTGGGTCTTGTGAGTCTCTGGGACCTAAGGTGATGAAATGGATGGCACAGGATGGCATGTGATCAAGCATGGAGGTGATAAGGAAACAATTGCTACTCTGTGTCCATCAGCCCCTGCGAGGTCTGTAAGTGCACAGTGTAATGTGAAGCACTTTCAGAATATGCTTGTGTGTGTCTGTATGCTGAGTGTTTTCATCCTCTCACTTCACAGTTCATTTACTGTCAGTTTAAAACTTTCCTCTTGTAAAAAGGTATGAGTTTGGTGCCACTGTGATTTGCTTGTGGCTAGATTATGCACTCGTGAAGTAGATTCTGCCTGTAGCCATTATTTATATGCAGCCGCTTGAAGAAAACAAACATGAGATAAGCTGGGTCCTTGAGTTTAAATGGCATATTCAGCTGGGCACATAAAGAGCTAATCAATCTTTTTAAATTTTCAATTGATGAGGAGCTGCTTATTTGTCTTTTCTACGTGGATTTTATAGTTGCTTCCTTTAATTTCTACTTTAGTTGGCCCTAGATAATATGAACAGTAATTACCTGCCTGGTAGAGCCCAGTGTTTTCCAAGGTAATAGGAATTGATACAAAAGAATTACTTATCTTGTTAGAGACTCAGCCATGCAATCTGACAGACATTTTAACCTACCCTTACTTTGCTCTCTCCATCTTCAAATGAAATGGTGAATATTTTTAATGCTTTTGAAAAAAGTTTCTTTGGTTTTTGGTTTTTTTTTTTTTTTTTTTTGCATTAAAAGGTGGCTTAATAAGTGCTAGCTAGCATCAAAACAGTAACAGGAGATTTGAGTCATGAAATTACCTAATCACAAGAGAGTTACCAGGCATTTCTCAAATACTTTATACAGTAATATTGAATTATAACCATGTAACATTTTGTGAAACTAATTTTAAGATAAATAGAATTGAAAAGCTGATAACTTAAATAGAATTATACATGTTCCAAAAACTACTATCATTACCAAAAATGTATTCTTTTTGAGTCTAAACTTTCCTTAACTTTGATATTTTCCATGAAAGTGTCCTGTAGAATTTACCATGGGAGCATGGTAAATTAGCATTCCCTGAGAAAGAATGATTCTTTCTACAAATACATTGTCTTGCATTTAAAAATGCTAGGGGGACACATAGCAATTCAAATGAACTAGTTAGCTTTGGTTTATAAAACCAACAGAGATCTTGTAAGTTCACTTTAACTAATAAACTCATTTACACAACTTATGAAATGAATTTCTCTTGAAACCAGGGCCATATGGTATTTTACCATATCTTTAAATAAAATTTCGTTTCAAAATTTCTATTTGGCTGAGTGCTAAAGTGAAACTTTGTTATATTAAATACCTTTTTCTTTACTCACGGAAAAGTAGTAAAAGGCTTGTAATTCAATTCACCTTGTAAGCATAGTTGTCTTTTGTAATAAAAAATCAGATCTGAAGATGAATTGATGAATATAAGTTGTGCTCAAAGCATACAGAAGTACAGGGTGGGGGGGATTTCCATATATATATATACACACACACACACACACACACACACACACATATATTTCTCTTTTGGAATAATTTTGATTCAGATAAGTGGTTAACAAAATGATACTTGGCTTCTGACAATGATTAATGACAAGAGAATTATTAATACTCTGGTGTAATCTTTGTAAATGTTAAGTCTGGTGCAGCTTTCTACAGATTTTTTCTTATTGTGGAAAATATTTGCTCAATTCCTATCATCCACAGATTTATAAAGGCCATGAAAAAGTTTAAGCAGTACAGCTCTCACAAGGACAAAACTGTGTCAGATTTATACAAGAGAACTGTTAGCTGTTTCAAAATGAATGGAGAAAAATAATCCATTTACTTTGATATGCTTTTCTTGATTGACATATCCTTTTTGAATATTGCTAAGTATACCTAGATCATTTTTTTCAATATGAAAACAAAACCACAGCTAAATATTCTCCTTCACTTAGAAGTATCCCTCTGGAATTTTAGTCCTTTATTGATACGATTAATATAGAACTCTTTTTGGTCTGTTTTTGATAAAGAACCATTTTTATAAGTTAATTTAGACATCACTTTTTGATCCCAAGACTGAGAAGACTTGGCCCTGCTGAGGATTTCCAAATTTGCCCTGTAGGTATTTTTTCTCACTGAGCTGAGCCTTTCCATCCAGGGAAGGGATTTTCTTCATCAGTAGTTTTTGTTTTACTCTGTTCCTTCCCAATCCTAGGTCCCAAAAGGATTTCTGCTTTAAAGAAAAGGCATTTCCACAATGTGGGCATTTTAATCCAGCTACACCAAATAACAAGCATGCTAATCTTCACCCAAAAAGAAAGGACTTTGTAGTCAGGGTTTCCATTTTGACACCGCTCAGTACTACAGCCTATGCTAAAGTGTAGTGACACCATCAGGTAACCACTGGGAGACTATTTTTGCTGGCTTCCTGCTACCTGCCTTACCTTACTTCTGTTATCCCTGCTTTCCTAATCACAATCCCACCTTTAAGCACCCAAGCAAAATGCTATCCTTTCTGTGAAACTTATCCTTCCCAAGGAGAGATGCTGTGGAGAAAAACTGATAGGGAGTTGTGATGGTCACGATGATAGCACGACTTTAACAAGGATCGTGGCAGAAGGCCTCCCTTGGGAGGAAGGAAAGAGTCTTGCCATGCAGATGTCTGAGCGAGCGTTGCAGGCTGAGGGAATGACAAGTGCAAAGGCCCCAGGGTGGAGGCTGCTGTTCAGAGAACAGCAAGGAGGGCAGTGTGGATGGCATAGTAAGCAGAAGAAAGAAAGAGCAGAGAGAATGTGGCAGGAGGGGACACATACAGGGAAGGACTTTGGATTTCACCTTCAGATGGAAGCATTTGAAGGGCTGTGAACCAAGTGATGACCTGATTTGTGACTTAGGGTTTACCAAAACCACTCTGTATATTTGAGAAAGGGCTAGAGAGGGACAAAAAGCAAAGCAAGGAAACAAGGTAGGAAGCTAATTTGGTAAACCATGGGAGGCTAGGATTGCAGTAGCATTGCAGGATATGATGAGGGATGGGCAGACGCTGGACATATTTCGAAGGTAGAAACAAAATGATTGATATTTGAGAAAAGTGTGCTTAAAGGCTTTCTGGAGGAAGTAGAAGTCTTTGGGGAAGACTGGGTTTGTGAACAAGATCAAGAAAACAGTTTTGGACAGAGAAGTTTGAGATACTTGGTGATAAATTGTTGGAGGTGTAGGAGAGGGTACCTGCATGCAAGTCTGGAGTTCAGAGAAGAGGTCAGTAGATGTAAATGTGGGAGTCATCAGAATATAACGTAAAACCAAGATTTATTTAGGAGGCAGAAAACTTGCAAGCATAGGACAGTAAAAAATTTTTAAAAGGCACTTCTCCCCATCCCCTTGCCATTGTTTCCATGAGAGATGAGACAGGACCAGGGTACTGTGCTGGAGGGGCAGTTTTCTGGAGCAAATATGAGAACATCTTGCCACCCAGGGACCTACTGGGTGGACATTTGTAACTCCTTTAACTGGACATTGTAACTCCTTTAACTGGGAAGCCATCACTCCTGCCGGAAGATGCACTCTGGTGCAGCTTGTCATCTGGGCGACTGAGTGAGTTTCAGGACCATGTGGTCCCAGAGTGTCTTCCTCCATGACACTGGCTGGGCATTAAGAATGCTCTAGTAGATAAGACGAATGACGTGTGCCCTCAAGGAGCTAAAATCTAGCAGGATAAATAGATGTAAAACAAACATTTTATTACATATTGGTGAGTATTCCAAAGGAAAATGCTGGGGGTTAGTGTTCAGGAAAGACTTCCGTGAGGAAGACATTCAAGTGGAAACAGGATGAGTAGGAGTTGAATGAGGAGGCTGAGGGAAGAGCATGTTTGAGGATCAGAAAGGGCAGTGTGTTTGGCCTATAAAAGGGAGGCGGAAAGAGGCACAAGAGGCGGAGGAGGAGCTGCAAACATAGACGTCTTCAAGCAGGAAACATGCAAGTAAAGCAGCAAATGTTATTCAATAATGAGTGACTAGCATTTTGAAAAGTGGACAGTGTGGGCCAGGCTGTACCTACAGGCACTTGAATTATAATTTTAAACTGCATCCAAATGAACTAGTCACTCCTGCTGGCCCATTACTTGAGGGGAAGAAGGGAGTCTGTAGAGAAGAGAGACCCAGAACTTCATCTGTGGGTTCTGCTGTGCATCCTCGACAGCATCTGGCACAGAATCTCAGCTAAAATGGATGAAACCCTCTACTCAGGCCCTTTGAATTAGAATTTTTGCCTAAACTGAACTAAAGAGTTGGTGAGTTCCTTTGGGGCAGCACTGGCACATATATACTCCTTACACTCCAAAGCTGTCTGTCCTGGATCAAACATGTAATACTGATTTTTCAATATTGTTGAAAGAAGACTAATTACTAAGTAATTGTTGAAGAGAGATGTGCATTGGCATTTGAAGCTAAAATATTAGTGGTTTATAAAGAAGCAAAACTTACCTCAATTCCTTTTTTTTTTTTTTTTTTTTTTTTAACATTTGCATGCTGTGTAAGTTGAAACTTGTCTTGTTGTATTAGACTGCCCCAGACCCCTGGTTCTAAAAATGTGGTTCCCAGTAGCTTCAGCATTTATTACCTGGGAACTTGTCAGACAGGCAGATTCTCGGGTCCCCCTACCCTGCCCCTAGACATGCAGAATCAGAAACTTGGGAGGAAGCTCAGTGATGGGCATTTCAACAAGCAATGATGCACACTAAAGTTTGGGAACCATTGCCTTGCACTTACTTGTATACACACACACACACACACACACACACACAGAATGAAAGCGATCCAGAGAAGTTCACCTGTAACTTTCCCCTAATTAAAAAAAACTACCGTATAGCTATTCCAAACAGACGGAGGAGAAGGCCTTGTTTTAGTTTTTAGAAAATTATTTATCTTTTATCCACTTAATAATTGTTACTATTCTTCAAGATAAATCTTAGACACAGAATATTATTACCTTTCCTGAAGGAGCCTCTAAGTGACTGGTGTTTGAACAGGCCAGCAAGCATGTTGCATGTCCTTCACACTGACTTGAGTTGATTAACCAAGATTCTCCCAGGAGATTTTTAATTGGTGCATGAGTCATGAGCAGTGAGACAGGTGGAACTATAAGAATAATGTAATGTATCTTACGGTGATTTGGTCTTTGATTTTCTTAGCAGTTAATTGAATCAGGTGGAGAGAGAAGCCAGGTCATGATCTGGTAAGGGAAGCTAGCCATCCAGATGGTTATTGTATGTGAATCAGCTTATAAAATTTCACTTTGCTGAGAGTCCCCCAAATCTAAGAAGTGCTAAAACATCTGACAGAATTGGTTAATGTGCAACTTTGTATTTGCAAATACAGAAGGATTTGTAGAGGCACCTGTTTCTATTACAAAGCCACAGCTGGACTCTGTAAAGGTGGTGTTCAAGAACATCTCTTTTAGCTTTTAAAATGAAAAAGTGGAGTTATTAAGCTGAAGTTATTCTGAAATTTCCACAAAGCTCAACACACAAAAAAAGGACTATTATAATTCTTTTCCTAATAGAATACATCAGGATGATTGAATTCATCAGTCAGAATTACTGGGGGAGGGGATGGTTGGAAAAGTGACTTAAAATCAGGCACAAGGCACAACATTTTTTTTTTTTTGTATGTTCCTTATAAAGCAAATTCTAAGAACTACACTTTCTGAGAACTTTCAAAGATCTATCCTTTCTCAAAAGAATATGTGTCCAACTTACTTTTGTCTTGCAGACAACCTACAAAGCAAGCCTCCTCCCATGACCTGTCTCCTCTGTATGGACGCCATCTGCCAGCTCCTCCCAGCAGTCCTTTGCTGTCACTACCTCTTTAATGGCCTCTGTTTCTATATCCACATTCACCCAGGAATCCTCTCAGTGACGGCTTCCTGCCAGCAGCATCAATTCCCCAGCCTACCACTTACACCACATTCCAAGCTCTTCATGCTATGTTATCTTGGATATATTACCTTGGCTTGTCTCCTGTGCAAGGGGCTATCCACCACATTTATGTGTCTCCCACAACACTCGAGCCAGCACTGAACAATTAGTCACAATAAACTGAGTGTATAACATTCACCAAGCATGCCTTAAATGATTTACCTTTATACATTTAATTCTAACAAATCTGTGTGGCAGCTAGCATTATTATTACTCCTACTCTCTACAAATGAGGAAATTATATAATCCATTTAATTTCTGTGTAACTCAGTAAGTGAAGGAGGTGGGTTTGACTCAGCCAACGATCTACCATGATTCCACAGCCTGTGCATTTATCTATTACCCTAGAAGTCATCTGAAGCAAATAATTTTTGTTTGATTAATTTAGGAAAGACATGTCTCATTCTAGATAGAGTTAATGTAGCATTCCTCTCCTGTTTGTTTCCATGTCAGACTCACCACCAGCCTGACATGAGTTAATGGTTGGGGCTCTATTGAGTTCATTTGTTTCCTTGCCTAGTCTCCAGTTACCCTTCTGTGCCATTTCCTTTTCTCCAAGATGGGAATAATAATAGTATCTACTTCCTAGGGCTATTGTAAGAATAAAAGAATGAAAAAATTCTCAGAACAGTGTTTTGTATATAGTTCAGTGAATGGTAGTCATTATTATTAACCTTGTTTTGTGGAGGAGGTGACTGGGGCTCAAGAGTATTAGACAATTTTCCCAAAACCACAGTGCAAGGGGTCGAACCAGATCTTGAATCCACCACTCTTTCCGTCACTGCTTCCAGCAGCCATGTGATCCAGGTATGGCCACTGATGGACCTCATCACATTTCTTCAGGTCACTAGTCTGCCAGATTGCATCCCAGTATCAATTCCATGGCTGTGTATTTCACTCCTTCCCAAAGGGTTAGTTAGCATACTCAGAACGTATGCTGGTCCTAAGTGGAACTCCTTCAATTTTTAGTGCCTGCAGATTTCACAGCATCATATTGCTAGTAGTGAGTAATGTGACCCAAAGCAGGGGAAGTAAGAATCAATGGTTATTCCATATACAGGTGAATGCTTTAAAGCCTCTTCCTTCATGCATTCTTTTGATAAACCACCTAAGAGACACTATTCTGACTGCTAAGAAATTCATGTGCCCATGGCACTGTTTGTGCTACCACACAAGCTCCTAAGGAAATTCCAACTGTTATGTTCACTTCTACTTCAATTGTGGGGAAAGTTTTCCCTTTATCCTTCTCCCCATACAAGGTATACAGCTCTCCCATCCTATATTCAGGGGGCTTAAGTTTGGAGTTGCTGGAAGGTAGGGAGCACAGGTATTAGAAACATCCACACTTAGGGCAGCCCAGCATTGAGTCCCTTTTACTCCATTGCTTTACCCACACAGGAAGTGATCTGCAAGTGGGCACTTTTTAGTTCACGCTTAGATCAGCAATTCCTTAGACTCCTTTTCAGCTTGTTTGAGGGTTGAAGGAGGGAAAATGACACTTGGATGCTAATGAGATGCAAAGAAAACAGAAATACACAGAAAACCAACAGAGGCATTAATAGGGAAATAACCCTGCCATTGATCAATATCTTATTAATAAGATTATTGGGAGAGTACTCTCATTTCTTTTAGAAGAATTCTTTGTAGTTTGTATATTTATAAATACAAAAACCTAATATTTTCATCTCCAAGCTCACAAGCTCATATGTACACACACACACACACTTCCTCCTGCCCTAACATCACTGACTAAACAAATCTACTGCCTGGTATGTGTTTCTTTAGATAATGGGATGGTTATTTTAAAATCTATTTGAGCTGAGGTCCATCAGTTACCACTGCTGAGTCATTAATCTTTGAGACAAGGCTTGCTGCAAGCAAACTAATTGCAGTTTTGTCCCTGAGAGTTAAGTGTGTGTCAATAATAAAATTCTAAGTGAGATTGTAATTAGTGCACATCCAGGGACTGAGATTTGTCAGTGCTTGATAACTTGTAAGTACTTTGTCTTTAAAAGCTCACTTGTTGGAAGCTGGTTCAAATACTTTTTAAACCATCTTGGAGAGATGAGCCACTTGATCACTTTCAGCATATTAGTGGAATTTTCAATATATTGGCAATTTGAAATCTTGTTTGGCTGGAATTAACCATGATGATAGGAACTTGGCTTTTGTGAAGATAGTTAAACCATTCTGATGCTTTTTTGTTTGGTTTGGTTTTTAGCTAAAATAAACTTGGTCTTTTCTTGTAAGCGGTCAAATATCCTCTTTTCCTTTGGCTATTTTTTTTTCCTCTTTCGGCTCTTAGATTTCATCTTCAAGAGAATATGAACTTTGGGAAGAGATTATGATTTGATTAAACTAATGGTGGCATAGAAGACTTTGTGCCAGGATAGGGTGGCAGGGATTGACCAGGTGGTGCTATGAGCTGTGACTCTTCAAGCTTCAGGGACAATGTATAAATGATATAATTGTGGCATTTGAAACAGGAAGATTTAGCAATGACAGTATCACACTAGAATTGTCCACCTGGCAAGATAGTATAGGAAGGCAAAAAAATTTTTTAGTAAAAACATACACTGATCGTGCAGAAGAAAGACACGAAATTATCTCTGCCATGATTTAGGAGGTCCACAGTGGAATGGCAGGGAAGTGAGGAGTGGTGATTTGGCAGGTGGTGTCAGCAGTCTTTTGTGAGCCTGAAGTCCAGGAACATAATGCTTACCTAGGATCCAGTAAATCTGTGTGGGAGTCAGCACATGGGCCTGGCAGCAGGGATCTCAGAACATGTAGCTGCAGGGGATAACACGACTGAGAAGCTTTCAGAGTAAAATATAATAGTTTTGAAGCTAGTAGGAAGCTTAGACATCACCTAGTACCATCTTCCACTAGGAAGGTTATGGATATTTATTATCCACAGGTCTGTATTCTACAGCACTCTTAGCTACTTCCTAAGAATTTCCAGTGATAGGAATTTTGTTTCCTTCTGAAGATAGCTTTGATCATCAGAGATCTTCGTAGATCTGATATTGCACTTCACAGAGTCTACAGTCATTGTCTCGTGTTCTGCCCCTCTGACCAAGGAGAATACAGAAACCTGTGTATCTCCCTTCCATTAATGCTGTCTGCAGCTGCATTGACTGACAACAGCCAAATCATATACAGAATGTTAATTCATTTTGGGCATGTTGTCAACTGAAACTCTTGTTCATTCAGTGCTATTAAAGTCTATCCCCATCAACATGCATATGATGGGTTGTTTGAAATGTAAATAAATGTAAATTCAAGATTTTGAGAAATTTTCTTCTAAATATTATTTTATTACTTCTGGCTTTGTTGCAGCCTGTCTGGAATGTTTTGGTTCCATATTCTCTCCTTCAGAATATCCAGCATGTTCCACTTTGCTACTCACGTGATAAAGTATTTCTTACAGGTCATCATCCAAGTGGATACAAATGTGAGTGGGATAGAACCAAGGGCAGAGCTCTTGGGCCCAGCACAAGGCAACTCCAGTAATCAGACCTCTTTGAACAGATGTATTCAAGCCACGATGCACTACCTTTTATCATTTTTTTCATGCTTTTCCAGTTTGACCACAAAGGTAATATGAAATTTTGTGAAATTCTTTGCTAAAAATAAAATACCAACAACACCCTCAAAATGAAAAGTGGAAATATTTTGATATTCTTGTCCTCACTTGAAACTACAATGGCTTTTAGTGATGATCTTTTATTTTTCTAAGTACTCATAACCTATTTTTTAATATTCCATTTTTGAAGTCTGGCAAATATTCCATAGTAAGCTCACCGGATAATTGTGAGAGCTAATTCCTCTCAAATTAGAATGTTATTCACTTAATTCCAGATTTCAGACACTTCTCCACTCATATAACTGTGCAGAAATTTTTTTCTAGTTCTCACTTCTAGTTCCTTTATAACCACAAAAAAGGCTTGAATTCATGTAAAATTTCTAGTTGTTTCTTTACCCAATGAGGTATCATTGATATCTGGCTCTCATTTATATTAACTGTGTTTGTTCTTTTCTTTCTAATTATAAATAACTTCTTTTTTTCCTTTAAACCTAATACATATTATTCTATATGCTTCAAGCAGTAACATGTTTTCATCCTTCTTCGCTCTTAGAACACATATGTAAAAACCCTTAGAGTTGTCCTAAGTCACCTTATATTGCAGGCCATGCTACACGTTAGCCTCCTGGAAGGTCTCTGCCACTCTTTGGTGTGTGATTCTGGTTTTGCACCGCTCTTCTTATCTTTTGTACTATTTACAGTGGGGTGAGCAGAATATGCTTCACTCAGGCACCCTGGCTTCTTTAGATGACTTTTTCCTTCCTCAGAATGATTGTTTTGAACTCCACAGTTACAATTTCTTTGTTTTTAGTCTTTTTTTTATTTTTAAAGTGTTCTTCCCCTAGAGCTAAATTCCCTTCCAGTTTCTGCACACAATACTATGATACCTTTTCCTGATCATTTTTTAAAAATCTGCTTCATTTTGGGAGAGACAGTATAAAGCATAGTGCTTAAGCAACTCCAGATTCTAACATGCTAAGAGAACTTGGGCAACTTACTTAACCTCCATGTGCCTTGGTTTCTCATCTGTAAAATTGGAATAATAGAATAACATGTCATGGGATTAAATTAGCTAAAATGTGTAAAATACAGAGTAAAGTAAAGCACATACAATATAGGCATACCTCCTTTTATTGCATTTTGCTTTATTGTGCTTCACAGATTTGCATCTTTTACAAATTGAAAGTTTGTGTTAACCCTGCATCAAGCAAGTCTATACATTTTTCCAGCAACAAGTGCTGACTTCATGTCTCGGTCACAGTTTGGTAATTCTCATATTAAACATTTCCATTATTATTACATTTATTATGGTGAACTGTGATCAGTGATCTTTGATGTTACTATTGTAGCTGTCCTGGGGTGCCACAAACTCCACCCATATAAGACAACAAATTTAATGGATAAATGTTGTGTGTTCTGACTGCTCCACAAACCAGCCGTTCCCCCAACTCTCTCCCTCTCTTTGGGCCATTCTATTCCCCAAGATACAAAAATGTTGAAATTAGGCCAATTAATAATCCTCTAAGTATTCAGTTGAAAGGAAGAGTCCCATGTCTGTCACCTTAAATCAAAAGTTACAGACTATTAAGCTCAGTGAGGAAGGCATGCCAACAGCAGAGACAGGCCAAGAGCTAGGCCTTTTGTACTAAGCAGCCAAATTGTGAATGCAAAGGAAAAGTTCTACAAGGAAATTAAAAATGTTAATGTAATAAACACACAAATGATAAGAAAGTAAAATAACTTTATTGCTGATATGGGGAAAGTTTGAGTGATCTGGACAGATGATCAAATCAGTCACAACATTCCCTTAAGCTGAATCCTCATCCAGAGGAAGACCCTAATTCTCTTCAATTTTATGAAGGCTGAGAGAGATGAAAAGCTACAGAAGAAAACTCTAAAGTTAGTAAAGTTTCATTAATTGAGGTTCAAGTAAAGAAGCTGTCCCCATAATATAAAAGTGCATGGTGAAGCAGCAAGTGCTGATGTAGAAGCTACAGCAAGTAAACTAGAAGACCTGGCTAAGGGAATTGATGAAGCTGGCTACACCAAGCAGATGTTCAATGTAGACAAAATAGCTTTATAGTGAAAGAAGATGTCATCCAGGGCTTTCATATCTAAAGAGAAGTCAATGCTTGGCTTCAAAGCATCAAAGGACAAGCTGACTCTCTTTTTAGGGGCTGATATTAGGTGACGTTGAGTTAAAGCCAATGCTCATTTACCATTTCAAAAAAGTAGAGCCCTTAAGAAATTATGCTAATTCTGCTTGTGTTCTGTAAGTGGAAACACAAAGCCTGGATGATAGCACATTTGTTTACAGCCTGAATATCTTAAGCCCACTGTTGAGACCTACTGCTCAGAAAAAGATTCTTTTCAAAATATTACTGCACATTGACAATGCACCTAGTCATCCAAGAGCTCTGATGGAGATATACAAGGAAAAGAATGTCATTTTCGTGCCTGCAGCCCATTGAATCAAGGAGTAATTCTAACTTTCAAGTCTTTTTCTTTAAGAAATAATTTCATCCTCTTACTTCCTCTCTTGCCATGTGATACGCCTGCATCCTCTTTGCCTTCTGCCACAAGAGGAAGCTTCCTGATGCCATTACCAGAAGTGGATTCTGACATTACATTTCTTGTACAGTCTGCAGAACCATGAGCCAAGTAAACCTTTTTTGTTTATAAATTACCCAGCCTCGGGTATTCCTTTATAGCAATGCTAACAGGCTGACACTGAAAACTTGTACCAAGGAATGAGGCATTGTTATAAAGATACCAAAGATGTGGAAGCAGTTTTAGAACTGGGTAATGGGGAGAGGTTGGAAGAGTTTGGAGGTCTCAGAAGAAGACAGGAAGATGAGGGAAAGTTTGGAATTTGTTAGAGACTGGTTAAGTTGCTGTGACCAAAATGCAGATAGAGATACGGACAGTGAAGGGAAGGCTGATGATGTCTCAGATGATAATGAGAAATTTTGGGGGAACTGGAGCAACGGTCACCCTTGTTATGCTTTAGCAAAGAACTGGACGGTATTGTGTCCATTCCCTGGGGCTTTGTGGAGGGTCAAACCTAAGAGTGGTGACCTGGGGTATCTGGCAGAAGAAATTTCTAAGCAGTAAAGTGGTCAAGATATGCCATGGCTGCTTCTAACAACCTATGATCAGATACAGAAGCAAAGAAATAAAATTATAGTTGCAACTTGTATTTAAAAGAGAAGCAAAGTGTAAAAGTTTGGACAATTTGCAGCCCATCCATGTGGTAGAGAAGGAAAGCATTTTCGGGAGAGGAATATAAGAGGGCTGGGGAGCAACCACGTGCTAGAGAGATTTGCATGACTAAAAGGGAGCCAAGTGTTCATATCCAATACAAGGTAGGGGAAGGCCACAAAAGCTATTCAGAAGTCTTTCAGGCCACCCTTCCCATCACAAGGCCAGACACCTACAGAAAGAATAGTTTTGGAGACCAGGCCCAGGGTGCCACTGCTGTGCAACACCTTAGGAGACTGCTTTCCTGCATCCCAGCAGCTCTAGCTCCAGCCTCAGTTCAAAGGGCCCAGATACTGGTCAGGCCACCACTTCAGTGGGCTCAAGCCATGAGCTTTGATGATTTCCATGTGGTGTTAAGCCTGCAAGCACTACAGAATGCAAGAGTGAAGAAAGTGATAGCTTCCATCTAGATTCCCAGAGGATATATAGGAAAGCTTGGGTACCCAGACAAAAGCCTGCTGCGGGGGAAAAGGCCCTGTAGAGAGACTGTACTAGCAGTTCCAAGGGGAAATGTGGAGTTGGAGACCTTACACAGAGTCACCACCAGGCACTGCCTAGTGGAGCCGTGGGAATGCGGCCACTGCCCTCCAGACTGCAGAATAGTAGAACCACCAGCACCCTGCACCTGGAAAAGCTGTGAGCACTCAACTCCAACCCGTGAGAGAAGCCACAGGAGCAAAGGTGCCCAAGGCCTTGGGAGCCCACTTCTTGTACCAGTGTGCCCTGGTTGCAGGACATGGAGTCAAATGAAATTATTCTGGAGCTTTAAATTTTAATGCCTGCCTTGCTGGGTTTCAGACTTGCATGGGGCATGTTGCCACAGTGCAGTGCAAACATAACTTTTATATGCACTGGGAAACCAAAACATTTTTGTGACTTACTTTATTGCAAATATTGCATGTTTCACATAAACATGATCAAAGTCATGTTTTTGATTTTACAGGCTCATAGGTGAAAGAAACTTACCTTGAGTATCAAACGAGACTTTGGACTTTTTAGTTAATCCTGGGAGACTATTGGGAAGGTACAATTGTATTTTGCAATGTGAGAAGAGCATGAGTTTTGGGGATCCAGGAGTGGAATAATATAGTTTGGATGTTTGTTCCCTCAAAAGCTTATGTTGAAATGTAATCCTCAATGTTGGACGTGGGGCCTGGTGAGAAGTTTTGGGTCATGGGGGCGGATCCCCCATGAATGGCTTGGTGCCCTTCCCATGGTAATGAGTTCACATGTGATTTGTTTTTTTTAAAAGAGGCTGGCATTGTCACCTCTCTCTCTTGCCCCCTTTCTCACCATGTGATACACCTGCTCCCCCTTTGTCTTCTGCTGTGAATGGAAGCTTATTGAGGCCCTTACCAGAAACAGATGCTGGCACCATGTTTTTTTTACAGTCTGTAGAACTCTCAGCCAAATAGACCTATTTTCTTTATAAATGAAAAAAAATTTCATAAGGCTATAACTGCCACAGATAATGATTTCTCTTATGACTGAGCAAAGTAAATGAAAACCTTCTAAAAAGGATTCTACCATTTCTAGATGCCATTAAAACATTCATGAATCATGAGAGAAGTTTAAAATATAATTGACAGGAGTATAGAAGAAGTTGGTTTCAACTATAAGGGATGACTTTCAGGTGTTCAAAACTTCAGTAGAGGAAGTCACTGCAGAGATGGTGAATATAGCAAGATAACTAGAATTAGAAGTGAAGCCTAAAAATGTGACTGAGTTGCTGCAATCTCACAATAAAACTTGAACAGATGAGGAGTTGCTTCTCATGGATGAGCGAACAAAATGATTTATTGAGGTGGAATCTAATGCTGGGGAAGATGCTTTGAACATTGTTAAAATGACAGCAAAGAACTAACTTGATAAAGTGGCATCAGCATTTGAGAAGATTGACTGCAGTCTTGAAAGAAATTCTACTGTGGTAAAATGCTACCAAACAGCATCACATTTCTACAGAGAAATCTTTCGTGAAAGAGTAATTTGATGTGGCACACTTTTATTGTTGTCTTATTTTAATAAATTGTATATAAAAATGTACATGCTATAAAAGCCACCCCAACCTTCAGCAATCACTATTCTGATTAGTCAGCAGCCATCAACATCAAGCCAAGACCCTTCACCAGCAAAAAGATTATAACTTGCTTAAGGCTTGGATGATCACTAGTATTTTCCAGCAATAAAGTATTTTAAATTAAGGCATGTACATTTTTTCAGACATAATGCTATTACACATTTAATAGACTACAGTGCAGTGTAAATATAACTTTTATATGCACTGGGAAACCAAAACATTTTTGTGACTCACTTAATTGCAATATTTGCTTTATTATGGTGGTCTGAAATTATACCCATGATATCTCTGAGGTATGCCTGTATTTATCCAAAGACCACAAAATCAGTATGTTGAAGAGATATTTGCACTCCCATTAATATTGCAGCACTATTCACAATAGCCAGCATAGAGAATCAAACTAAGTGCCCATCAACAGATGAATGAGTGAATAAAATGTGGTTTATATACACAATGGAATATTGTTCAGCCATTTAAAAAGAATGAAATCCTATCATTTGTGGCAACATAGATGACCTAGAGGACATTATGTTAGGTTGAACAAACGAGGCCCAGAAAGAGAAATATTACATGATGTATTAGTCCATTTTCATGCTCCTGTTAAAGACATGTCTGAGATGGGGCAATTTACAAAAGAAAGAGGTTTATAATGGACTTACCATTCCACATGACTGGGGAAGCCTCACAGTCATGGCAGAAGGCAAGGAGGAGCAAGTCACATCTTACATGGATGGCAGCAAGCAAAAAGAGAATGAGGAAGACACAAAAGTGGAAACCCCTAAAAAAACCTTCAGATCTTGTGAGACTTATCCACTATTATTAGAACTTATGGGGGAAACCACTTCCATGATTCAAATATCTCCCATTGGGTCCCTCTCAGGACATGTGGAAATTATGGGAGTAAAATTCAAGATGAGATCTGGATGGGGGCACAGCCAAACCATATCGTTTCACCCCTGGCTCCCGCCAAATCTCACGTTTTCACATTTCGAAACCAATCATGCAGTTCCCCCAAAAGTCTTAACTCATTTCAGCATTAACTCAAAAGTCCACAGTCCAAAGTCTCATCTAAGACAAGGCAAGTCCTTTCCGCCTATCAGCCTATAAAATCAAAAACAAGCTAATTATTTCCTAGATACAATGGGGATACAGACATTGGGTAGATACAACCATTCCAAATGGGAGAAATTGAACAAAACAAATGGGCCACAGGGCCCATGCAAGTCCAAAATCCAGTGCAGTGGTCAAATCTTAAAACTCCAGGATGATGTCCTTTGACTCCATGTCTCACATATAGGTCATGCTGATGCAAGAGGTAGGTTCCCACAGTCTTGGGCAGCTCTGCTCCTGTGGCTCTACAGGGTACAGGCTCCCTCCTGGCTGCTTTCATGGGCTGGTGTTGAGTGTCTGCAGCTTTTCCAGGTGCATGATGTGAGCTGTTGGTGGATCTACCATTCTGTAGTCTGGGGGATGTGACCCTCTTCTCACAGCTCTGCTAGGTGGTGCCCCAGTAGGGACTCTGTGTAGGGACTCTGACCCCACATTTCCCTTCTGCATTGCCCTAGCAGAGGTTCTCCATGAGAGTCCTGCTGCTGCAGCAAACTTCTGCCTGGGCATCCAGGTATTTCCATATATCTTCTAAAATCTAGGTGGAGTTTCCCAAACCTCAGTTTTTGACTTCTGTGCACCTAGAGGCTCAAAACTATGTGGAAGCTGCCAAGGCTTGGGGCTTGCACCATCTGAAGCCACCATCTGAGGTCTATGTTGACTCCTTTCAACCATGGCTAGAGTGGTTGGGACACAAAGCACCAAGTCCCTAGGCTGCACACAGCTCGGGGACCCTGGGCCCGGCCCATGAAACCACTTTTTCCTCGTAGGCCACCAGGCCTGTGATGGGAGGGGCTGCCATGAAGATCTCTGACATGCCCTGGAGACATTTTCCCCATTGTTTTGGGGATTAACATTCAGCACCTCATTATTTATGCAAATCTCTACAGCCAGCTTGAATTTCTTCTCAGAAAATGGGATTTTCTTTTCTATCGCATTATCAGGCTGCAAATTTTTCCAACTTTTATGCACTGTTTTCCTTTTAAAACTGAATGCCTTTAACAGTACTTGAATCACCTCCTGAATGTTTTGCTGCTTAGAAATGTCTTCTACCAGATACCCTAAATAATCTCTCTCAAGTTCAAAGTTCCACGAATCTCTAGGTCAGGGGCAAAATGCCACCAGTCTCTTTGCTAAAACATAACAAGATTCACCTTTGCTCCAGTTCCCAATAAGTTCCCCATCTCCATCTGAGACCACCTCAGCCTGGGTTTCATTGTCCATATCATTATTAGCATTTTGGGCAAAGCCGTTCAACAAGTCTCTAGGGAGTTCCACACTTTCCCACATTTTCCTGTATTCCTCCGAACCCTCCAAACTGTTGCAATCTCTGCCTGTTACCCAGTTCCAAAGTCGCTTCCACATTTTCAGGTATTTTTTCAGCAACAACCCACTCTACTGGTACCAATTTACTGTATTAGTCCATTTTCATACTGCTGATAAAGACATACCTGAGACTGGGCAATTTACAAAAGAAAAAGGTTTATAATGGACTTTACAGTTCCACATGGCTGGGGAAGCCTCACAATAATGGTGGAAATCAAGGAGGAGAAAGTCACATCTTACATGGTTGGCAGCAAGCAAAAAGAATGAAGAAGATGCAAAAGTGGAAACCCCTGATAAAACCATCAGATCTAGTGAGACTTATTCATTACCGTGCGAAGAGTATGGTGGAAAATGCCCCCATGATTCAATTATCTCCCACTGGGTCCCTCCCACAATAGATGGGAATTATGAGAGTACAATTCAAGATGAGATTTGGATGGGAACACAGAGCCAAACCATATGACATGATGTCATTCATTTGTGGAATCTTAAAAAGATGATATTACAGAAGTAGAATAGTAGTTACTAGAGGCTGAGGAGGGTAATGGGAAGGCGGATAGGGAGAGATTATGCAATAGGTACAAAATTACAGTTAGATAGGAGAAATAATTTCTGCTGTTCTGTGGCACAGTAGGGTTGACAATACTGTTAAAACTAGAACAAATAACTAGAAGAGAGGATTCTGAAAGTTCTCATCACAAAGAGATGATAAATGATGTGATGGATATGCTAAATAACCTTATTTGGTCATTATACAATGGATACATGTATGGAAACAACATATTGTACCTCAAAATTATGTACAATAATTGTGTCAATTAAAAAGAAAATAAACTTACAAAAATAAAATAAAAAGGGAGGTGCAATGTCAAAACTTACAAAGATAAGTATATAAACTCAGATTGAGTTTTACTGAATCCTAAGTATTTACAAAGTTGTCAAATGATTCAGCCTTTTAAAAATCTGGAATAGTTTTTCTTCTTTACTAGTAAGAATCTAAAAGGAAGGAAAGTCACATTTATATTTTATCTTATTCTTTGAATCACTATTTACCACCAACAAGAGAAAAAAGCAACATAATAAAGTAGGACTATGAACCATGAAAAAAGAAATCAGATGTTTGAAAATTGTTCTTCCAGAACAATGGTACAACTAAAAGCAATTTCTGATTTCACGAACATTTGCAACTTTAGTTACGTTAATTACTAGTTGACAGGATTTTAAGGAATGCATTTAACTTAATAATACCCTCAAACAGAAAAACAGTTTGCAAACGGTAATTTCAGTCTGTTAGGTGTTTACCACAAGTCTTACCCAGCTTGGTAAATATTTGAGTGCCTGCTAATGGTTCAAAAGTGGTACTGCACCATAAAGCCTCATCTGTTCTAAAGCTGCGGAAATTGAAGGGTCCTGTGTAGTTGATTGAGAGTCTACAATAACCAACCAACTCTGTTTTCTGTTTTTAAAAAACTGAATCACTTGGGGAAAATAGGAAAATAAAATTTAGTAGATGTTATTTTAAAAAATACAACCTACAAATACCATTTCCATTTTCTTGAAAACAAAGCTTCCTTTCTGCAAGAAACAATGACAGGTAAATGTGAAGTGAGCTGGAGTATGCTGAAAGGACCGTGGATATGGAGACCAAACACCAGTGTTCTCAGCCTAATACTGTCACATTCTATGTGTTGATTTCCACATCTAAAATGAGGCTTTTTCTGGCTTTACAATTATGACCATAGAAAAAATTCCTCAGTAAAGATTAAACTTCCAAAAATATAAATAAAGTGGTTGTTTTCATTTTACAGCATTTTATAACTGAAATTATAGCTAACAAAAGTTAACAGAGGTTACCCTCATTGATGGACTCAATTATTTTTATTTTCTTCTTTAAATTCTTGGTTTTGTTCTGAATTTTCGTAGTTAGCATAGATAACTCTTACATTCATAAAATGGGTTTCTTTTTCAAATTTGAAAAAGAAATAAGTGAACAATAGTTCTTTCAGTAGTATAAGTTACATGGCATCCATGAAAATTTTCCTCCCCATTCAATCCCAGCAATAAAGAACATATACTAGTAATAGTCATTTAGGCCATCACAGAGCTATGTTGCATTTTTAATGTGGCTGATGGGTGTTTCTTTTAATAAGAATAAATTAAAAATGGAACTTTTTTTTTTTCATTTCGAAGCATCTTGATATAATAGGAAGAGAATGGGTTTTTCCATCCCCGTATGTCTAGCCAAGAATCCCATCCCTTCTGTTTCCCAGCTGTGACTTTGGGCAAGTTGGCCAACATTTCTGAAGATGAGTAGGGTTTCTGTATGGGATTACTGACAAACTGTCTCTTGAACATAGTGCTAACACTCTCTTCTGTATTCCATTCTGGGGTGGTAAGTCTGAGGCTCTGGAAACTTCATAACCTAGGTTTCCTTGCCAGCTGGATTCCAGTATGGTTTCATCAATGTGAGCCATTGGCGGGTGATTGACAGATTTCTAGATTCTCTCAGCATCTGCCTAGTTGCAGATGACAACTCCAGCGCCAGCTCCAGTTTCCAGTTTCTCTAAGCGCTCTCAGTCCTAGCTGCACTAAGTTCAGAATAGCAGCTAGCTGTTCTGCATCAATTGGTCCAAGCACTCCACAGTGTGGGCCCGAGAGGTATCAGCATCAGCCACACTGCACATCTCCTGCTCTATGTTCTCCCTCAAAAAACCAAGCACCATGGGGCTGGGCCCTCACCTCAGGGGTTCAAGCATCAGCTCTGGAAATGGAGGAGGGGGGTCTCTTCTTTGATCCCCTGGGTTCTAACAATTTAATTGTGCCCTTCTTTTACCCAATGTGAATGCCTACTAGTCTAACCATATAACTAAGAAACCCCTTTCTTCATTTGTCCTTGCAGTGGTTTTGTATCAAATTTGTGCCGCAGCAAAACACATATTTTCGACCTTTTGGGTTGCTTATGAGTTGTCCAAATGGTGTTTTTTAAAGTCGACCATGTCATGGATCTATTGTACTTCTTAAAACTGTTAATAAAAGATCAGTCAATAAACCTGACTACATCTGCACATCTGCAAAGAGTATTTCAAAGTCTGAAAATTCCTTTATCCTCTGTAAAGGCAATTTAGCCCCAGGAAGTTCCACGTCTTAAGCAGGTAAGTTTCCAGTTGATCAAATAACTGATTTCCCCAAATAAAATTTTAGTCTTTCCCCCAAATCACTCACTTTTGACTCCTTACACCTTCATTCCATTTTTTTCTTTTGGGTGGAGGTAGGGAAGCAAATAAACTATAGTAATACAAATTGTTATTTTAAAAAAGACCTCTACTTTAAAGTTCCCTAGAGTCCCTTAAATTTTTTTCAGTCAGTAGGTACTCCCCCCAAGATAATGCTCAAAGTACTAAGTCTTTTTATTCATACATTCAACTTTTAATTGTGACAAGACATTATCACTGATGTGATATATACATGACATATACAACTTCTCTCTCTAGGTAAGAAAAAGAATACAACATATTTCTAGCATTTCCTGACAGATTCAATAATCAACAAGTAAAAGAAATCCCATCAGCCCATAAGTTTATTAGTCAATATAGGCTTTTGATGGATGAAGTCATTTTGTGAAATTTCCTAAATTCTAAGGTGTATAGAAGGAGGATAACTGGATCTCGATTGTCCTCTGAGTCCTGTGCTTCTCTGGATCAATTTTAGAGAACATGAAGTTTTAGTCTCTTTTTCCACTTTGATCACTTTAAATCAGAAGGAGTACCTGGATGAAACAAAAATGAGTTTTCCCAACTTCCATATTGACTACATGTGCTCCAGCAGTTTCACAAGTGTTGAGTTTCTTTGTCACACGGAAGTTTCAGGATTGCCTTGTCATGCTCATTTAAATGTATGATGGATTGATTTGTCTCGCTTTACTTTTCTCTCCTACTGCTTGAGGAGGTTCCTGGGAGGAGTTGTTTGGAGTGAAGGGAGAAGGGGATGGTCTGAAAAGCTTTGAGGTCTGTCTGGAAACAACTTTAGATGTGTAAATTCTGCAGAGCTTAAGGCTTCTCCTTCCTTTGTGATACAGACAGTTCTCTCAACACAGCGTGAGTGGTCCTGGCGGGCCCTAAAGGAAATGCAGTCCTTTCGAGGTGTGTAGGATGAGGTGCTATTGCTGGGGCAACACAACAGAGTCTAATTGCAGGAGTTAATTTACTACCTGGAAACCAGAGGAGGGCTGTGAAAAGAAATTGTGGTGGCATCTGATCCTGGACCAGCTAAGTTTTGAGTCTTTAAGAGGAGGTAGTTTTCAAGCAGAAAGTGAAAAAAACATTTTCACAAGAGACTTGGTGAGACTCAGAGCACAAGAGGTAATGCTCATGTCCAGGTACAAAGTTATGCTCAGTGTGGGAAGACAATCACCTTGACACAAACCACAGAGTAGCTCAGGTACAGTAAGGATTGAAGGCATAAAGCACTGTTTCGTGGCAAAACCTTAGGGTTTTGCCATTTTAGCAATTGAAGGTGATTATACTTTGGGCTGCTTCTTAGGACAATATCCAGGAGGATCCACCATGGGGATGTGACCAAACACAGGGAATGACTACATAGCTTGGCGAATGACCAGAGGACAAGGCAGCATGGCCCAAGCTGAAAGAGGAGCAGCACCCTGCTTCGGGGTGTGAGTCACTCCTGGGGGACAAGTGTGCTGGGAGCTGGTCCTTTCCAGTTAGACACATGAAGGTTACCAAATATATACCCACAGACTGACTGAAAGTGGACAATTTCAGATTACACCTTACTTATATATTTAACTTTATATTACCATCATATGTTAAACCTCACATGTGTCTAAAATGAAGTTATCAAATGTTTGACTTGCAAAATATTTTCCAATCTAAAAGCCATAGTTTTCATTGTTTCATCAAGACCATTTTTCTTGAGATATCTAGTTAAGTGTCTTTAATTCAGTCTTCTTATCTTCGTGGTTTTCCAATGCCACCAAACTAAGACTCCAGTTAAAAACCATTTTCCTTTGCAATGACTAAAATCAAACATCTTCGATTTTTCTATCCAAATCATTACCCTATTTACCATTACATTTCAGTTCTGGACATGTCTGAAAGTAAAAATAAAAATGTTTTCTATATCACAAGAAAGCATATTTGAATAGGAACTTCTGGTTAATCACAGTTTCTATTCTACCTCTATTAAAAGAAATAAGCAAACGCAGGAAGAAAGACCTCTAAAGAAACATTTTAGATCTCCTCTGGCACTTTGTGTCTTGATGAATTGTGCATTTACTCCAGTTGGGCTTTTCTGCTTTTCTGCTGGGTTTTGCTGTGTGCATTTTGATGGTGAAATCTAAAAATGTGTCACTGCTGCACTAACGTGGTTTACTGCCAAGCACCTGGACCATTATAATGGAAACTCTGAGCTTGTGAGACACAACCACTTTTTAAAAAAATTTAATTTACCTTTAGAATCATGTCTTATTTTTCAGCAAGAACTTGTCTTTATATTTCCCACTAATTTCAGAGGAAAGCCTGACAAGTTAAATGTTAACAATTTTAATTAATTAATCAAAACAAAAAAGGTGATTGCATAGTTGGTTCTATTTGGCTTTCAGCTGTCCATAGAGATGATTAAATGTTTTGGCAAAAGTACAAAGGCTCAGCAGAATTTGATAGACCAACTCTTTCTCCACTAACGGACGTGGCTGATACGTAGTCTGGGAAAGGAGAAAGAGAAACTGTTTTTGATAGTGGATTAGAGGCTGACCTCTGCCACGACCTAGAAAAGAAAGTGCTAAGATGAACTTTCCCTTAAGTTCTTGAAGGGAACTTAATCCTACCTCTTTCCAGAATGACTATTGTATCTTCTTTACTGCTGCCTGGCTGGGCTTGGGGTTCCACTGACCTTACTCTTCCTGTTGATGTGCAGAACTTCCTCCAGCATTCAGAAAAGTGGGGATGTGGCTCTGGGAGAACGTGTGGATGACACTATGGTATAGTAAGTAACGCAGGACCAAGAACAGGTAATTTAAATGCAATCCTCTATTAAAATTACTCCAGATGACAGAATGTGTCCCTGGGGTCTGCAAGGAAATTTGTTAAACCTCAGGGACAGAAGGACTATATACTTAACCCAAAGAGGATGTTATCTGAGCCATCTCAGTAAGAAAAACCCCACATCTTTCATTAGAAGACCGCCAGAGAAGGCAAGCCATGTCTACCTCATTCTAGTACCCTGGAAATATACCACTCTGTCAGCTAGGATGGTGTTCCTGAGTACTTTCTCTGGTTTTCTAGCCAAACCACTCTTAAGCTCACCAAATCTCATCCTCACTTTACTACTGTTGACATTTCTAGTGCCTAGCAAACAGTAGAATATTTCAAGTTACAGAATGTTCTTTGCCAAGAGCAAGCAAGAATTGTGAACTGCTCATATATCAGCAGTCAGCACTTTCCAAAATTGAAGCAACTATTTTGTTTTATTTTGGATTGATAAAGGGCTACACTTTTCCCTCAAAAAATAGAAAATAAAATACATATCATAAAATGACTGTATTTGCCTGTAACTTTTCATTTTTAATTCAAACATTATCTCAGCTCGAAGATCCTCCCTCTTACCTACCATCATTTGGATTGGTAACTTCAATTTATAGTTACACTCTTACTTTATAGAACATCACAGTTAGAGATGTTATTTTAGGAAATAACTTCACAGCACTGTTTCTCACATTCTACAAGTGTTAGTGAACAGTGGCATTATACTCTCTACAGCTACAGAGAAAAAAATTAATCCTTAAGGAGCTAACAAATTTTCATTCCAAGCTAATTGAGTCCCTCATTTCAGGCACCTAAAAGACCCTTACAGGCTAGCCCAACTCTAGCTCCCCATAAACGGAATTTTATGCTCTATGCTCTACTTGCTTTTGATTACAGCATTTTAATGACAATCTTCTATGAATGTGAAAACACTTCTCTGAATGTATACATGTCCCAGGGTTCAGATGACCTGTTCTGAAATCCCACCTTCTTATTTTCGGAGAAACTGAAAAAGTACAAAATAACTGAACATGAAAAAAATAACTCTTCAGAACATGTTGCTAAATCCCTTGTAATTGATGGTGTAGACAAGGACAATGGCTTGAGATTATCTCCTTCCAACATCCTATTCAGATGTACACATTTACACTTCAGCAAGCACCCGGAGTAATTTCTAAATAATTTTATCATAGCTTAAATCAACTTTGTATTTAATCTAAATATGGTTATTATTTTGAAGGTTTGCCAGTGCTAAACACTATAGAAATAAACACATAGAGACTAAAGTTAAACAGAATTATTTTACCAGCGCTGAAGAGGAATGCTTAGGTAGACTAACATTATCCTTCCAAAGAAGATGTTAGCATGTAAAGAATGAATACACTACTGACCTGTCTTTGCATCATTGCTAATTTATGAAAAGAAAAAAAATAAATTGTGATAATTTGTAGCCCCATTTCCATTCTCACAAGGTTCTAGCTTCCACCACATGATTTACAGCCCTTTATCCACAGTGTGATCAATCAAGTACTACCGAGACCAAATTTCATATCCCAGGTATCTATTTAGCCATTTCTCTGGCTCTTACTCTAATTAACATGTTTCTAGATTGACTTTTCAGTGGCTCACAACTTGCCACTTAATATTTATGGGCTATGGCTTCTCATTTTAGAAAAATATATTCCCTCTTTAACCATTCCCTCTAAACAAGTAACAAGTTTACTGGTGTAAGCAATCACCTGCCCTTGTAGGATGGGGCCTTTCCATGATCCACAGGCTTTACCATTGCCAGTTTACTTTTTTCTGGGTTCTGCATATGTTTTACAGCATAAGACTCTGGTGCTAATTCTGAAGAGCTGAGAACCTTATTCATCTCTCCAGTTCTATGATCTAAATTCTTCCATTTCCGTTTAGAGGCCAGTCCACAACCTCTTCTCAATGAGGACTGCATCTGTCTCCTGTCTCCCAGCAGGGCTCCAGTCTGAACCATGCTGTGTAGAAAGCATGAAACAGCAGCCTGTGGAGCTACTGAGAGCTGTCTGTCTTCTCCTTACATTTGCCGTTACAGAGCACATGAGTAGTAGCTGAATTATAGTAGTGGGAAAATCCCTGACCCACTTTCCACCTTTCCCTTACTTCTACTTCACATGTCAGAAAGAAAGTTTGGGCAGAAGAGAGCATGAGGAATGTACTTCAAAAGCATGTCCACATGACACTTGCACAGCTTCTCTCCACATCTGTGCTTCTTCTGCTCTATTTTTTTGATATGACAAGGAATGTACCATCAGCAGAAAAAGGAAGGTGGTTTTAAATCTATCATCACCTTTTCACATAGGAGAGAATCAAGGTGCAAATGGCATTAAACACATTGCCCCTAAGTTTGGGAAACTGGTGAGCAATAAAGTTGGATTAAATAAATGAATGATTGGTCTGGGTCAACACCAAGCCCATGATTCTACTGTTCCTCAAGGAATGCTTCAGACCCTAGGTTCACTCAAAAGTGGCATGTGTATTGAGGTTTAGCTTTTCTCCTTTTCTTCAGCTCCCAACTAGACCCTTCCAATCAGCCCTGCCCCAGGTCAGGATATAGGACATGCAGGGGCATTTAGAGGGTATTAGAAAAAATAATAATGATACTGGAAGTATGGGGAGGCTGATGAAGGGAAAAGGAGTATAACATGTTTCTAGTACATTCTTCCTTCTCTTTTACCATATACTCTTTCCTGCCACATAGTTCAGAAGGGTAGGAATTGCATGGAAACTGTCAAAAGTTGCTTCTGATTTGAGCCTCAGCGTTAAGGTCTATTTTGCCATTTCTAGCATAAACCAAACAGAGGTTTAAAAATGGCATGCTTGGGAAACCGTGGGCTGCCATGGTAGTATTGAAGGATCAATACAAGAGACTCGAATGCAATGCAAAGAATTTCACAGCATTAAAGAAGGACAATGGCACAATGGATGAAAAATGGTAAATATCAGAAACATGTACTCAAGATAGAGAGTATTTTATTAATTCAAGCAGGACATACTAAGAACTTGGAATCAGCCAATGGTAGTGTCAATGAAAAGGAAATAGCAAGTATGAGAGGAACTTTGTAGGCAGAACCAACTAGAATTAGTATTCCATAGGTTGTGGGAGATGAAGGAAAATGAGGAGTTGGAAATGGCTTCAAGATTTCCAGTCAGGAGACTAGAAGGATGTTTACGGCATTAACTAAGAGAGGAGCTTGGTGAGAAGGAAAAGATGTGAAGAAAGAATATTGTAGGTGGAGAAAATGTTGGGTTGGATTTATAATATGTTTCAAATATAAATAAAAGCATGAACAAATGAACAATATCGTCCAAGTTTGTCAAGAAACTTAAAGATTGACATTTTATTCTTTTTCTTGCTGAAATTTATAGTCTTACCCAAACCCAGTTCTTATTGGGAGATTAATGACTAAATATATATTAAACTTTCTTTCTCTAAAACTCTGTTCCTCTCTGTGGGAGATAACAACTAACAAATTATGACCAAGAATCAAGAAACCTGTAATCAAATAGTTCATAACTATGAGTAGTTCATAAACAAATCACTGCTTCTTTGAAGCAGGCTATAGATTCACACTTCTCTAGCAGCCTCTAATTTTAAGCAAATAAGTGAGTATGTATAATTTTCCATGTTATTAAATAAACTTATAATGATAAGCCATTAGAATAATTATGTTCACCATTTTCATAACAATAAAATGTCCAAAAGATTAGGGCAGACACAGTTGGAAAAGGAAGAATATTCCTTATATCATGCTCAATTTAAATTTCCTTTACAAACTTAGTAGTTATACTCAAAATATATAACTTTACAAGATTGTATAATCTTTAAAAGTATAATCCAGCATATTTCAGTGATCTGAAGCTATAGTCAATTTCAGACTTTTGCAGCAATGATTGTTCTGCTTTTGGATAAAGCCAGCAAGTATTTTCCTAATAAACTAAAGTGACAGTTTGAGTGCTCCTCTTTAGACTTCACGTTTAATTCCCACGAAAGGTTTATGGAAGGTTCTTCCCTATAAAACTAGTATGTTATATTTAAATTTCAGTTATATGACAAGTTACACTCATTTAACCTTTCATGCACGATTTCTGCTCTCTGAGTTATAGTGTTTCTGCTTCTTCCAAGTGATAATATTTTTTTGTGAGCTTAAAGGCAAAAATCACCATTCACCCAAAGCCAAAAAAGAGAAAGGTAAAAGACAGGTAAAAGGCCTTTTTATTTAATAACCTAGATCAATCCATCATTCATTTATTCATTTATGTATTCGTGTAACAAGTATTATTGAGTATCTCCATGTACAATTACTGTGATAGATAATTGCAGTTACAAAGTTGACCAACATAGGCCCTCTCTTAAAGTTTAGTAAGAGATGTAGACACGTAAACTAACAATTACAAATACTGAATGATCACAGCAATGATGGAATGACTTACCAGGTGATGTGGAAACACAGAGGATGGAAGACGATCTATACCACAATGGAGGAAGTCAGAGAAAACTTTCAAAAAGGCTAAGCCTCAGGTGAGTCTTGAAGGATGAATACAGCCCCTGTCTCTTTAACAACTATGCTTGAATAGAATACAAAGATGCCAAATGCTATGACTGAAAAGACCCTAAATGTCCTTCCTTATAAACATAATCCCTACTAACATGCCACCTTGTAAGTCATTTTATATTAAGACTCTGCCTGAGGAAGACCATTGTCAGATGAAAATTTAACTAGAAAGGTTAACACAGGAGTAAACAACCATGCATATATTTACAGATATACTTCATCTATTTCTCAGCCATGGGCTGGATGAAGAAATGGGATTCCAAATAGAGATATTTGGCAGCAGGGAGCAAGAAGAGTCAAAATCCCACAGAATTCTATGAAGGGCAGATCCCAGTGGGGGTACAGCTATAGGGGCTCAACAGATGCTAGATTCTTGGCAAGGTTGTGGCTACAGGTGGATGAGGAATAGAGCAGCCCTCAAGAGAAGAAAAGGGAGAAGTGGACCAACTCATAATTTCTCCTCATGTTAAATCTTCCACTTCCCAGGAAGGGAGCAGAAAACGCTTGATAGTTTTGATCTCCTCAAATTAGAAGGAAGCCATTCCAGTGAGCAAAAGCCAAAAGGCAAGCTTGGGCTTCAGTTTTTGTTTGTAATTGAAAAGGCACCAAACATAGCCACTGAGCTGTCAAAAAGAATATGAAGGTCAGAATCATGTATAATTGCAAACACAAATCAAATGTGCAGCGTTGACTCCAAGCTGGCTTAGAAGATAGGAAACTGACATCTATTCAGCCCACATACATTGAAAAGCAAGCAGTAGGTAGCCTTGCCTACAACAAAGATATTGTAAGGATTCTGGTATTTTATTTTTTATTTGATTATTATTTTATTTTTTAAAAACCATGCTGAGAACTTGCACTCCCAGGAAAATGAAGTATATGTAAATTTCTCTATTCCTCCCTGGAATAAAACCCTGGAGATGATACACGGACAGATCATAGATAGATAAGAACTCTGAAAGATGCGAGGAAGAAGACAGACAAGCTAGAAACCTCAGGACTCCCTGGCAAAAAAAAAAAAAAAAAAAACGGTGGTAAATCCCTTTAGTTTTCTTTTTGCCTCATATATCCCAGAGTAGAAGTTGAAGAAGCCAGCAACACAGGAAAACCAATGGGCACAGATCAGAATGAGCCCCAAGAAAAGCCTACTCTCTCTAAGCAAAGGACCAGGAAAGAAGCTGTGATGGTTAACACTGAGTGTCAACTTGATTAGATTGAAGGATGCAATATTGATCCTGGGTGTGTCTGTGAGGGTGTTGCCAAAGGAGATTAACACTTGAGTCAGTGGGCTGGGAAAGGCAGATCCACCCTTAATCAGGTGGGCACATCTAATCAGCCACCAGTGAATACAAAGCAGGCAGAAAAACGTGAAGTGATGATAAAATCCTAGCCTCCCAATCCGTATGTTTCTCCGGTGGTGGATGCTTCCTGCTCTTGAACATTGGACTCCAAGTTCTTCAGTTTTGGGTCTTGGACTGGCTCTCCTTGCTCCTTGTTTTGCAGACAGCCTATTGTGGGACCTTGTGATCATGTAAGTTCATACTTAATGAATGCTTAATAAATATGTGTGTGTGTATGTGTGTGTGTGTATACATACATATATATATGTGTGTGTATATATATACTGACTAATACAGAAGACTAGCAAAAAGAAAATATTTTAGAAAAAATTACCCCACTGCTCAAACACCCTAAATAAAATGGTGGACCCACCCTCATCTAGGCTAGCAAAGGCTAAATGAGGAGCCTAGGCTTCCACCACAACCAAGCTATAAGGAAGCATCCCAGTCTACCCTGACTTTCATCAGGGTGTTGTCAGGGAGAGCTGAATAAAGAGGCAGAACTTTTATCCCCACAAGGCAGTGCCAAGGTTCACTCCCCATCATCACACCTGCTCACTCCCCACCTCACCCTACTCTCTGTACTTTCTTCCTGATGAGGGGCAGCAACCAGCAGAGAGACCTAAATGTCCACCTCTTCTCAGCAGCATTACAAGGAATAAAGAGAGCAGACACAAATTACCAATATCATGAATGAAACAGAGGATGTCACTATAGACTATACAGGCAACAAAAGGGTTAGAAAGGGCATACTACAGATGACTCCACACGTACATTTGAAAGCTTAGATAAAATGAACAATTCCTCAAAAAACAGAAACTACTATATCTCACCTAGCATGAAACAGATAATTTGAGTAGTTCTATAGTTATTAAATAATTTAAATTTGTAAGTTAAAATTTTCCAGAGGGGCCGAGAGCAGTGGCTCACACCTGTAATCTCAGCACTTTGGGAGGCCAAGGCAGGTGGATCACTTGAGACCAGGAGTTCGCGACTAGCCTGGCCACCATGGTGAAACCCTATCTCTACTAAAAATACAAAAATCAGCTGGGTGTGGTATCAGGCATCTGTAATCCCAGCTACTCGGGAGACTGAGGCAGTAGACTAGCTGGGAGGCAGATGTTGCAGTGAGCAGAGATCGCACCATTGAACTTCAGCCTGGGCAACAGAATGAGACTTCATCTCAATAAATAAATAAATAAATAAATAATTCCAAAAGAAAAAATAAAACCAAATCTGTGTAATCTCTCCCAGAAAAGGGAAGAAAAGAAAATGCTTCCTAATTCATTTTATGAAGCTGGTATTACCCTGATACCAAAATCAGACAAAAACATTTAAAAAGAGAGAAAACTACTGACCAATATTCTTCATAAATATTGATGCAAAAATTATTAGGAAAATATTACCAAATGCATTTTGGCCATATATGGTAAGAATTATATACCATGACCAGGGGGTTTATTCCAGGAATGCAAAGTTGGCTCACTAGTTGAAAATCAAAGTAATCACTATCTTAACAGGTTAAAGGAAATCACATGTTTGTGTCAAGAAATACAAAAAAATTATTTAACAAATTTCAGCACACATTCATGAGAAAAAACCAGAAAAACTGTAGTAGAGGAGAACTTTCTAAACTTGATAAAGAGTATCTTCAAACAACCTACAGCTAACATTATACTGACTGCTTTCATTCTAAAATCAGGAACAAAGCTAAGATGTCCACTCTCTTCTTATTCAGTATAGCACTGGAAGTTCTAGCAATTAAAGAAAGAACAAATAAAAGGAGTAGAAATAAAAGTCATACAGATAGGAAAGGAAGAAGTTCACCTGCCCCTATTTGCAGGTGACATGAATATTTGCATGAAAATTCCAAGGAATGTATAAAAATACTTTTAGAACTAATAAAGTGAGTTCAGCAGAGGCCCAGGATACAAGATAAGAATATAAAAATCAGACTTAATACAAAAAAAACCCCAAAAAACCAAAAAAACAAAAACACACACACACAATGAATCACAGATAAATGTAAAACTATAAAAATGTTAGAAAAACACAGGAGAAAATCTTTGAGATCTAGGGCTAGGCAAAGAATATTTAGATTTAACACCAAAACATGGTCCATTAAAAAAAAAACTGATAAACTGTACTTCATCAAAATGAAAAACCTTTTTGCAAAAAACTCTCTTAAGATGATTAAAAAACAAGCTTCAAGCTGAAAGAAAAATTGCAAACACATATCTAGCAAAATACTAATATCTAGAATAGATAAAGATTTCTCAAATCTCAATAGTTTAAAAAAAAAAAAATCCATTAAAAATTGGGCAAAAGACACAAGAGATTTGACCAGAAAGGATACACAGATACAAATAAGCACATGAAAAGATGTCAAACCATTAGCCTTTAAGGAAATTAAAATTGCACTGAAATATCATTACATAACTATCAGAATGGCTAAAATAAAAAATAGTGACAACACAAAATTCTGGAAAAGATAGAGAAATTGAATGACTCATTGCTGGCAGGAATGTGAAGCGGTACAATCACCTAGAAAACGGTTTTGTAGTTTCTAAAACCTAAAAATGTAATTTTCATATGATCCAGTAATTTCACTCCTAAGCATTTACTCCAGATAAATAAAAATTTATGTTCACGTGAAAACACACACATGAACATTCATAACAGCTGTATCCAGGATAGCCCAAACTGAAAGCTATCCAGATGTATTTCAAGAAAAGAATGGTTGAAAAACTGTGGTATACTCATACCAAGGAAAACTATTCAGATACATGCAACAACCTGAATAAATTTCTATATAATTATGCTGAATGAAAAAGCCAATTCTAAGGTTATAATCAGTATAATTTCATTTATATAGGATTTTGACAGGATAAAATTAGAGACATGAGAACAAATTAGTGATTGCCAGGAGGTAAGGAGGAGGTGAGAGTGAGAGGGAAGTAAGCATGTCTTTAAAAGAGCAACAGGAGGGATCCTTCTGGTGATGAAGACATCCTATATCTTGACTATATCAATGTCAACCTCATGCCTGTGGAACTATAGTTTTGCAAGATGTTGCCATTGGGGAAAATTGGGTAAAGACTAAAGATGATCTCTCTGTATTATTTCCTACAACTTCGTGCTAATATACAATTATCTCAAAGTAGAAAATTTAATTAAAAAGTCAAAACAAAAAGTGTGCTGTTTCTCTACCTAAGGAGACCGGAGAAACTACATGGGGGCCCAGAAAATAAGAAAGCAAGAGCCCACTCAATCCTGGCTAAGGAATTAGAAACAAAGAAGAAACTAGGAAGTAAGACGAGATTTCCTTCTTATGACTCGGTAAAGCTGACAGTTGAGCCTGACATGGAAGGTTAGGTGGTTGGGTTATGGTCAATTGCCATTTGCTATATGCTCAGTGTATTAGTCAGGGTTTCCCACAAAACCAGCAGGATGTGTACATAGACAGAGAGAGATTTATTTTAAGGAGTTGTGTGTGGTGTGTGTGTGTGTGTGTGCATGCATTCAAGCAAGTCAAGTTTTAAAAACTAGGAAAAAAACCATGACTCACCTGGTGGGAAAAGATAGTTATAACCATCAGACAAGGCATCCTATAATTCCATGCTTCTTTAACACTAGCAGAAAAAGTAACTCAATAACTCTGCTGCAAGATGACTGGCTGTTTTCTAAACTATCTGAAGTTCTCTCAAGCCATCCGTGGGATAACTCCATTTTATTTTCTCTTCTATAAATATTTTAGGTGTATTCTCGCATGCCACAATTTGTCACATAGGTCACCTGGGTATGATGGTTTGATTCATAAATTTCTCTTATTCTCTGCTAATTTTCCTCTCTCTGGTTCACCCCCAAAGCCCAAACTTCTCTTTTAACTCATAAGACATTTTAAAGATCCATGATCTAAGCCAGAGAGGCCAGTCTAATTGAACAGCATTGTCAAAAAAGGGGTTAATATTATATCTCCAAAAAATTGTGTAGTTTTTATTATTAGAATGCTTTTCTCTATACTGTGCTTTAAAATCAGAGTTGTTTACATTTTCTTATATCTTTACATATTTTAACACTTCAAGACTTTAAAAAATTTGAGCTTAGAATGGACTCACTTTAAATGCTTTTGTAAATTAAACACAGTACGAAATAAATACACCCTGAAAGGTCATAATGGCTTTGTTCACCTTTGCGTTTGGTTGAAGAGATTGAACAGAAAAATCTGAAGCACAGCATGGTTTTTGGAACATAGCTTACTTGGTCCAAATTGCCAGGAGTGCATCAACACATACAAGACTCTTAATGCAAACTAGAAACATACAGATGGCCTATCTTGACAGAAAAATTACACACACAGAGGCCCCTTCCTCTGCACGGCCTCTTGAAGCTGGAAGTAACTTGTAGGGGTTGGTCCCGGAGGAAAGGAAGATTTTCCATTTTTGAGGGCTGAGTGCATAGTAGGATACAGCAACTCTATCACTACTTCTTGTGAAAAAAGTCACATATGCTAGACCCTTAAAGATTCTGGTCCAGTACACTTTGAAGTTGCTCACCCAGCATCACATATCAGCATCCTGAAAAATGTCCTTGTTGGTTTCTCTATCCAGTTTTACGTGCTCATTTTGGTCCTTTCCACCACACCCCCCTTCCAAAATAGTTCTACCACACTTACGGTAGTTCTACTACACTACCATGGTGCTACTTCTTCATGTGATGTTATCCCCTCACTGTGTGCTCAGCTTGGCCAGTATTTCTAGGTGGACTATTGGACTTTTTTGTATCTTTCCCTGTGGGTTAGATTTTCAAGGCTATTGGTCATGTCTGCTACTTATCTCTGAACTCCTTCCATTTTGCCTACACTTCTCAGGTAGTGAGCTGCTCACCACAGTATAACAGAAGGAACACACAGCCTCCCAAGATTATGATGGAATTCCCTGGGGTATGCTATTTGGTAATTTAAAAAAATTAATGTCCCATTTAAGATTTGAACATAATTTTATGCCTACTAATAACTTTAGTTATATTTCTTCTCCTTGGATTTATCTTTTTAGTTCAAAAGTTATTTGTGAAAGTATTTCTCCAAATGGATTAGTTTTGGTTTTTAGAAAGTGTCATATTATTTGTATCATTTGCTTTTTTTTTTTTTAGGCAGAGTCTCACTCTGTCACCCAGGCTGGAGTGCAGTGATGCAATCTTGGCTTATTGCAACCTCCACCTCTTAGGCTCCAGCCATCCTCCCCACTCAGCCTCCCAAGTGGCTGGGAATACAGGTGCATGCCATCACACCTGGCTAATTTTTGTATTTTTGGTAGAGATGAAGTTTTGCCATGTTGCCCAGGCTGGTCCCAAATTCCTGAGCTCAAGTGGTCCGCTTGCCTGGGTGTCCCAAAGTGCTAGGATTACAGGCATGAGCCACCGTGCCTGTAAAATTAAAATTTTTAAAAATTATCTTTTAAAGGTAATTTTTGTCCTTATTCAAGGTTGATAAATGTCATGTTCAATATCCTAAAATGAACAATTTACAATTTTTTTTGTAAAAACATGTAAAGATGTAAAAATACATCTTTAAAAAGATGTATTTTTCAACCTGAATCTGACCAAAAATTTTGCATAAATGAAAATTAAAAAGTACTCTTTAAAATGCAAAATCTTTCAAGTACCCTATTCGAAATCTGTTTAGAGAGTGCCAAGCTAAATCTATTTACATAACAAATTCCTACAAATTGCTTTTTAAAAGCAGGATTAAGGTGCATTATAATTAACCTTCTGCTTTAACACAGCATCAAAATAACAAAGTACTTTGCAAATTATGTAATTTTCTAGTTTGTCAGGGGAAAAATGTTCTCAAGTGTGTCTTATATAAGAATGATCATTCCTGACTATTTGAATTATAGAAATACAAATAATTTTAGAATTTTTAGGAAATGTGAAGTAAGCAATAAAAAGAATCTTCAAATAATATTAATTCAAATGTATATATTCATAGCGATTTTTTTTAAGAATAAGACATCACTCTGTGGGGTAGTAAATACCAAAACAAACAAAATTTACTGGTTTTGTCAAAGAAGAAAATAAAACCAATCAAAACAAAACTCTTCTTGTCCATCCAGGCAGCTGAGGAAGGCAGGAAGGCAGGTAAGGTCAGTTCACTGAAAATCAAATGCTTTACCAAAAGTAAAGAACCATTTATTAAAAAAAAGTCTTGTGACCACCAAAAGAACTACCACAAAGAAGAAGCTGTCATGGCCACGTGTGCCTGTAATCCTAGCATTTTGGGAGGCCAATGTGGGCAGATAACTAGAGCTGAGGAGTTTAAGGGCAGCCTGGGCAACATGGTGAGGGTTATGCCATGTTGTGTGTATGTAGGGTGTGTGTGTGTGTGTGTGTGCATGTGTGCGTGTGCGTGCATGTGTGTGTGTGCGTGTGTGTGTCTGGAGCAGATTCTGACTGCCCCAGACTCACTAATGCTGCCTCCTGGTTGTATGTGCTCCAGGAAATAGTTTTGGATCCTTCATCTATTATAAAATTAATTTTGTGTGATTTTCTCCCTTTTGCATTATATTGCATGTTATCAGCTTAAGGAAATAATCCTTTGGAATTGTTAAAAAAACAAATAAGAAGCTGTGATGTGACGATGAAAAACTGCTGGGTCTTAAAATATTTGTAAATTGTGCATTTTAGGATATTTAACATGATATTTATCAACCTTGAATAAGGACAAAAATTATTCATAAAAGAGAGAATACACTAAACAAATGTTGTCTAGTTGTATTTGACAGGAAAGGTTTTCCTCTTTTTAAAAAGATAAATCATAGGTCCAGCCCTGCCAAAGAGCAACACTGAATCATTTCACGTAACTGAAGCATTGACTTGTTTTCACCTGAAAGTTTTCAGAATATTCTATGTTTATTACCAAATGGTAAGTCAGGTATAATAAAAATAGACACCAACCATCCTCCTAGGAAAGACTTGAGTAGAAAGTAATGGGATTCTTATTCCTTTCACACAAAAGACACATATGGTAATTAGTTTATTCTCCTCATGTATGGTGTAAATAGCAAAATGTGACTTTGAGTGGTTATTGTTGGCACTCTTTCCTTAGAAAGAGTTTCATTAGAGTTTGAAAGTATTTCTGGGAAAACATCAACCAAAATATTCCACGTTGCTAACTGCAATGTATGTAAATGGGGTTTTCCACCTTTTGGTGACGCGTCTTGACTTGATCCTTAGCCAGAATTAGGAAATTCCTAAATTTATATGTGGAGGAAACATGCTTTGGGGCTTCCCTCCCCAGTAAACTAATACTTAATGTAAGCTTGACTTCAGACACTGTTATAAACCGGGGGTCGTAGTTGGCCCTGAAAGATTTAACTTGTGTTGTAATAGGACTGGGACTATGAGGAATCAGATGTAGGATCCAGAAAAGGAAGATTTTTTGGACTGACATAAATATCCAAAATACCTTAATATTGTACTTCAAAAGTAACTTGAAGCAATTTTTAGTAAACCATACATACATATTTAAAAAATAAATCAGACATACATGAAGAGTGAAAAACACTGTACCAGGTTTCATTTCCCAGAGAATTACTGATATAATACAAAAGCATTTGTCCAATCTTCATGGCAGCTGAAGAGAAAAGGAAAATAGGGCATGTTATGTGGAAATCAAGTCTACTTAAAGGCAGTTCCAGGTACATTTATAGGGATCAGAATTGAACTGAAGCTTGTACCTTCTTATGAAACTTTTTTTTACAAGACAGCTTTGTGTTGGAGGATAACTCCGCTTGCAGACAGAACACAAAGGAAGAGGCCCTGGAAAAACTTATAAGAATTCTTTATTAAAATACAGTCATCACAGGATATCCATGCGTCTCTCTCTCAGTCATCCTGTCTGTTTATCTGTCTGTCTAATCTATTTATCTTATCTGTCTGTCTATCTTTCTATGGATCTAATCTATATATTCTGTCATCTATCATCTATCTATCTATCATCTATCTATCTATCTATCTATCTATCTATCTATCTATCTATCTATCTACCTATCTATCTCCTATATCTGCTTTCAGATATATAGTCGGTATATCTATAGGGACTAAAATAGAAAAGACCCATATAGTGTACTGCGATGCAAATCAACTTATTTTCATCTTATACTGTTCAGTTTGCCCTGCCTTCTTTTGGGAATTGTATCTTTCATCTTCTGGGAAACTTTCTTTCCACCATTGCAGCCATAACAGAACTCTCATGGTTTTATCCAAAGTTGTCATCTCCTGGCGACAAAAATTAATCCAGGCCGGTTTCAGTGGCTCACGCCTGTAATCCCAGCACTTTGGGAGGCCGAGACGAGAGGATCACGAGGTCAGGAGATCGAGACCATCCTGGCTAACACGGTGAAACCCCATCTCTACTAAAAATACAAAAAATTAGTCGGGTGCAGTGGCGGGCGCCTGTAGTCCCAGCTACTCAGGAGGCTGAGGCAGGAGAATGGCGTGAACTCGGGAGGTGGAGCTTGCAGTGAGCCGAGATGGCGCCACTGCACTCCAGCCTGGGTGACAGAGCAAGACTCCGTCTAAAAAAAAAAAAAAAAAAATTAATCCAAGGATGGCACTACTTCAAGCTGAGCCAGTCATAACCCTTCCCCGGGATTTTAAAAACTGAATCCAGAGAGTATAATCTTAGTACCCTTTCATGGGTGAAGCTGAGACTGGAGATATTAGAAGCTGTAGATACCCATGTTTCCAGCATGGTAGAGTCCAGGCTGAGAGAATGAGCCTGGCACACAGGACTAGCACAGACTTGAAGAGAGAGACTGTCCTGGCAGTGTCTGAAGTTCCTGAAGCCCAGCTACTCTTGTGCATTCCCAGTAGTTTGACTTTGTGAACCAAAAATTTCTTTTCATTGTCTAAGTTACAGTTGGTGGTGTTGTTGCATGTGGTCAAAGGGTCCTGACTACTTTTGATAGGTATTTGTAGATTTTACTAGTCCATCATCTTTTTCTTCTGTTTCTGGTGACAGCACCTTGATTTTCTTTTTGTGAACCACCCCTCCTTATTCTGGTAAATTGGATCACACAGACTCTTACATGCCCGCTTCTGGCTGCAAGCATGGATATATAATCCAGGCATGGCTAATGAGACTTATTCTCAATTTTAATTGTAGCTGGGGAAGAGAGAAGCTAGAAATGTCTGGGATTATTAATTATTATTAATCAGAGAAGCTTAAGATATAAATCCATGGCTCATTGTAAGTCACTTTGCCTTGAGAATACATATGTGTCAAATTTTGATATATAAAACTTTACAACCAAACTGTGTTCAACAAACGGTAAGAAGAATGGAAAAGTGATTTTTTACCTAATGAAAACCTTAAATTTACAGTTACACTTCACAGTTTGCAAAGTAACTTGGTGAGGCTGTCAGTGTCAGGGCTGTTGCCATTAGTATCTCTAGAGAGGCCCAGTGATTCATCTAAGGCCAGAAACCCTGGTCTTGGACCCATGCTCTGTCTGACCCGAGAGCTCCTTCCACCACCACACTCAGCATTCCTCAAACAGGCTCTGAGGGGCTCCCCCAGTGCCCTGGGAAGACTGTGCTCTTTGTCTGAGATTTGTCATTATCTTCATGAAGAGATTCTCATAAATCATGACTTTTTCTAATGCTAAAAGTCCTCTGCCAAGTAAACACAAGTGCTTATTGCAACAGTAAAATCTTCAAAGTGTTGGTTTTTACAAAGGCCACGAAAAAGGTTCTTTTAGCTAAACCTCCCTATACTATTTATTAAAGTATAGCGAGGACTGGAGAATCACATTTCAACATATAAAGTCACCTAGAAAAGTGTTTTTCCAAGACTGTTCTCCCAAGATATTCCCTGAGCAAAATATACCCATGGTTTTATTAGTTTCATATGGCAGCTGTGTAACAAATTACCAGAAACTGGGTAACTTAAAACAACAGAAATTTATTCTCTCACAGTTCTGGGGGTCAGAAGTCTGAAGTCAAGGTATTGGCAGTGTTGGTTCTTTCTGAGGGTTCTAAGTGACAATCTGTTTCATGCCTGTCCTCTCCTATCTACCAGTGACAGCCAGCAATCTTTGATACTCCTTGGCTTTGAGGTGCATCATTCCAATATCTGCCTCCTTCTTTCCATGGCTGTCCTCTCTGTATGTGTCTCTTTCTTCTTATAAGGACACCAGTCATATTGGATTAGGAACCTGTCCTACTCCATATGATCTTATCTTACCAAATTACTTCTACAGTGACACCATTTCCAAATAAGATTACATTCTGAGGTACTGGGAGTTAGGCTTCAACACATATTTTTTGGGGGGGAAACAATTCCACCCATACACTGGTCAAATAAGGTTGAGAAATATTGCACACTATACAATCCTCTTTGCAAATGTGTATTAGCACATTAAAGGTTTTGAAGTCAATGAATCATCTGATTTTCTTTTAACCTAGCATTTCCAAAATGTGTGCAACCACACATTATTTTATTCACTTAATATCAATTAACATCCTGAGACTCAATGTTCTGAGCGGCACACCATTTGAAATGTTCATCAGGATGGCCTTCAGCATATCAGCATATCAGAGACACTCCCTCACTTCCTAGTTGTTAATGAGAACCTCTGTGGCTGACATGCTCAGTTTGTTGGTCAGTTATAACAACATGATTGGAAACACAGCAAAACTCTTTCCATGATGCTATATAACCAGCACCTGTGCATCTCCTTATAATTGACTCACTTAGCAATATGGCAAATTCATCCCAAAAAAGATGTGGGTGAGAACTTGTACTTAGGTAAATGTAAAGCCTTATCCATTGCTGGGACAAGATAACTGGAAGAACATATCCTGTGGCTATTAGCTAAGAAGCACTATGAAACTTTTTTTCCAGTTAGAAAAGTTGTGTGTGTGTGTGTGTGTGTATGTATGTATTCATCAAGGGCCAAATTTACACCTTCCTCATGTTCATGTATTCTAATTTCCTAGTACAGTGCTTTGGAGTCACCAATTCATTTAACATTTATTTTTAAATATGTCCACTGTAATTAATCCAAAATGTATTTATTGAATACTAAGCACTGGGGATGCAGCAGTGGATGAGAGGAACAGAATCCCTGGTCTCGGGAAACTTGTATTCAAGTGGAGTAAAACAAAAAGTAAACAAGAATAAAAATAAATAAAATTTCACCAATACTGATAAATACTATGAAAAAAGAAAATGAGTCAGGGTGACATAATACAGAGAAACTAGGTGACTGCAGGGAGAATGATACTTTAGATAGAGTTACCAGTTGAATGAGTCAAAGTTTTCCAGAGAAATGTGTGTGTGTGTTTGTGTGTAAGATATATATAAAATAAGGATTTGGCTTATGGCATAATGGAGACTGGAAAGTCCAAATTCTGCACAGCTGAGGTCCCAGTTCAAATCCAATGATCAAAGATGCTGTAGAACCTGGAAGAGCTGATGTCCCAGTTTAAAAGTTGTCAGGTAAGAGAATTCTCTTACTCAGGGGAGGTTCAGCCATTTGTTCTATTCAGGCCTTCAACTGATTGAATGAGACCTACCCACTCTAGGGAGAACAATCTGCTTTACTCAGTCTGTTGATTTAAATTGTAATCTCTTAAAAAAAATCCTCATGGAAATACTCAGAACAATGTCTGACCAAACGTCTGGACACCCCATGGCCCAGTCAAGTTGACATATGAAATTGACCATCACAACGGGCATCTTTGAGCAATTTAGATTTGCCCTGAGGCCTAAGTCATGAAAAAAAAAAAAAAAAAGTCAGCCAGGGGAAATCTGCTGGGGAAATAGACACCCTCTACTTAGCAGTGTATGGTCTTTAATTTAGATGCATGCCTCGCATAATGTGGGTAAACTGAACACCAACTGAAATAGAAACTAAAGTTGGGGGAAGAAAGCCTCACCACAGTCCTCTCCTGGGATTTAGCATAATGGAACTTCTTTATATGTACTCTTCTGAACACTTTAGGTTTCACAATCTGAGAGACACAAAGGAAATCCTGAATAGCATCTCTGAAAAAGGACATGATACACTAACTCTAAGCTTTCAATGAATTTCTTATGCTCACATGGCAACTTTACAAAGGATCTACTTTCAGGCACTGTTGTGGTTTCTCTTTCCCTTTACTTTCCCTCTTTAATTCCTTTTCTTCCCACCCATTCAAGACATCCACTAACCAGAAATCTACAAGGAATCCTTTTAGAATGTTTAGGAACACAGCATAGAGTGTTCTTCTCCCAAAACCTGCAACCCTGTTTTAGAATACGTCCCACATCTGGTGCAGCCCAACTAGACCTGGTTGGTTGGTCAATTCAGGGACTCCAAACAATGCTAAAGATTGTATTTTTCACTTATAAACTCACTAGACAGAAGACTGCTCACTGCCAAAAGCAGAAATGGTTTAAACAGACATGCACATGTTCACTCAAATGAAATTTTGGTTTTACTCTCAGTGGGAATATTTTTCTGTAGCTGACACAGAAGGAGAGACTCTGGTCAAAACAATGACTTTCTGAAATCACCCATCTTTTCTGAAATGGCATATTTCATATGTGTTAAAGCTGTTGAGCTCAGCAAGATAAATGAGACCAGAGAAACTAGCCAATACTCCTATCTCTGCAGGGTCCAGGAGGATGCATTCAAACTAGGGAAACTTATTGGATTAGAATTCCCCAGAAAACACTAAACCAATAGGAGATGTGTGTGTGTGTGTGTGTGTGTGCACGCTCTTGTGTGATTTAGACCTTTAACTGATTAGATGAGACCCACCCACATTAGGGATGACCATCTACTTTCCTCAGTCTACTGATTTCAATGTTAGTCTCATCCAAGAATAACCTCACAGACACACCTAGAATACTGTTTGACCAAATTCCTGGGCACCCTATGGCCCAGTCAAGTTGACACACAAAATTAACCATTACACTTCCAAATAAAAGTATACCTTATGCCAAACATTACAATTAATTTTTTGATGGAGGTTATAGAGGCTGTTGTGGGAAGTCAGGGACCCCGAATGGAGGGACTGGTTGAAGCTATGGCAGAGGAACATAAATTGTGAAGATTTCATGGACATTTATCTGTTCCCAAATAATACTTTTATAATTTCTTTTTTTTTTTTTTTTTTTTGAGACAGAGTCTGGCTCTGTTGCCCAGGCTGGAGTGCAGTGGCCAGATCTCAGCTCACTGCAAGCCCCGCCTCCCAGGTTCACGCCATTCTCCTGCCTCAGCCTCCCAAGTAGCTGGGAGTACAGGCGCCGGCCACCTTGCCTGGCTAATTTTTTTTGTATTTTAGTAGAGACGGGGTTTCACCGTGTTAGCCAGGATGGTCTCGATCTCCTGAACTCGTGATCCGCCCATCTCGGCCTCCCAAAGTGCTGGGATTACAGGCTTGAGCCACCGTGCCCGGCCTACTTTTATAATTTCTTATGCCTGTCTTTACTTCAATCTCTGAACATAAATTGTGAAGATTTCATTTTAATATGGGCATTTATCAGCTCCCAAAATTAATACTTTTATAATTCCTTATGCCTGTCTTTACTTTAATCTCTTAATCCTATTATCTTTGTAGGCTGAGAATGTTCGTAACCTCAGGACCACTACTATACAAATTGATTGCAAAACATGTGTGTTTGAACAATATGAAATCAGTGCACATTGAAAAAGAACAGAATAACAGCAATTTTCAGGGAAGAAGGGAAGACAACCATTGGTCTGACTGCCTGTGCAGTTGAGCAGAATAGAGCCATATTTTTCTTCTTGCAGAGAGTCTATAAATGGATGTGCAAGTAGGGAAGATATCGCTGAATTATTTTCCTAACAAAGAATATTAATAATTAAGACCCTGGGAAAGGAATGCATTCCTGAGGGGAGGTCTATAAATGGCCGCTCTGTGAGTGTCTGTCTTATGCGGTTGAGATAAGGACTGAAATATGCCCTGGTCTCCTGCAGTACAGGCTTATTAGGGTGGGGAAGAAACCCCACCCTGGTGAATTTGAGGTCAGACTGGTTCTCTGCTCCTGAACCCTGTTTTCTGTTGTTTAAGATGTTTATCAAGGCAATACATGCACAACTGAACATAGACCCTTATCAGGAGTTTTTGATTTCGCCCTTTGGCTTGTGATCTTTGCTTTGCCCTATGCCATATGATCTTTATTGGCCTCAGAAGCATGTGATCTTTGTTCTCCTTTTTGTCCTTTGAACCATGTGATCTTCATGACCTACTCCCTGTTCATACACCCCCTCCCCTTTTAAAGTCCTTAATAAAAACCTGCTGGTTTTCCAGTTCAGGTGGTCATCACGGTCCTACCGATATGTAACGTCACCCCTGGAGGTCCAACTGTAAAATTCCTCTCTTTGTACTCTTTCTCTTTATTTCTCAGTTGGCTGACACCTAGGGAAAATAGAAAGAATGTATGTTGAAATATTGGGGGTGGGTTACTCCAATAAGAGGCAAAGACTTGCCTTTTCTCATCCAAAAATTAATGCTCCACTCAGAATACCTTCAGGTTAAGGGTGCCAATATGAAATACTGGAATTTTTATGCTATAATTTTTGTGTGCAATCTGAATTATACCTCATTAAATTTTTTGCATTCAAGACTTACTGAAGTTATTTAAAGATACAGATTCTCTGTCTATTGTCCCTGTCATTAAACAACTCATAAACTTCCTTCATGAAGGATCAAATTGTCTAGATATCCACTGACCAGCTTCAGAATAAAGACAAAATCTCAACCACAAGTTTGATTCAATATCATTTTTGATTCAGTAGCATTCCTTTTGTGAAAACAGAATACAGTTAAAGAAGCACAAATCACAAGATTTAGTGAAAATACTAACCCCCCAAAAAGGACAGATACAGTTGATCTCTTTCATGTATATTGAAATGTTTGAATTTTAAGACTTAATTCTGAGATTGATGACTCTCAGTTACTATAAGGTATTTAATCACTGTCGAAACAAAAACAAAACAAAAAATGTCTCAATTAACCCTCAGCTATTTACCAATAGTGTGCATTTACCAGACTGAGATATTTTAGAAACATTATGTCAATAAATATTAGGCCCAAAAGAGTTTGAAGGTTCTGCTTGAGTTTTAGAGTCAGGCAGGCCTCAATGATAACAAGTATAATGACGTATGGGAGTAGAACAAGTTTCAGAAGGGGCTTTGTGTTTTGTTCTCACTGCCAGAGGAACCTAAATGTGTTTTTAGTGTGGGTCCCCTTTCCCAAGGAGACTTCAAGATTTTGTGCTTCCTCACTGACATAGAGCTTGTTGGGTACTGCTTCCTTTTACATCTCGCTTCTGTGCAGGACTCCAGATGGGGCTAGGAAGGCAAGGAATGTTGCGGAGGGTAGCTGCAGAGCCCTAAGATGCTGCGGGGGCCTCTGGGTCTGAGCCTTTGACTTGTAAATAACAGGGAGTAGGTTGTCTCTGAGGTAAACCCACGTATGATGACCCAAGAGCAGAGGTAGAACCAGACCCCACAGCAGCATCAGTAGCAGCAAAGGTCAATGGGAATGGGGAAGACCAGGTTCCGCACCCATTTTCCAGAAACCACGGGAGACTCTGTAATTCTTATATGGTCTTAGTGGAGGGAAGGGCCCCTAAACATGACTGAAATTGAACTTCTTAACATTGTAGCAAGTGTAAAATAATACATGTGTATTTTTTCAGCAGTTTTATTGAGGTAAAATTGACATACTATAAACTGCACTTAAGATCCCTTAATAATAGCTAATGATGTCGAGCATCTTTCCATAGTCTTATTATAGCCAATATATCTTTTATGCTGAACTATCTATTGTATATTTTACTCATTTTTAATTGGGCTTTTGTTCCCTAATGTTTGAGTTTTGAGGGAATTTTAGATACTCTAGATGTAATAGTTTCATCAGATATATGATTTGCGAGTATTTTCTCTCAGTTTACCACTTGTCTTTTTTCTTTTAATAATGTCTTTCAACATGCAGTGCATGCCTCTACTAAAGTGCAGAAGTTCTTATTTTTTATGCAGTCCAATTTATAAATATTTATGGAACATGCTTTGGATGATGAGTCTGAGAAATCATTTTTTTCTTTTTTCTTTTTTTTTTTTTTTGAGATGGAGTCTTGCTCTGTCACCCAGGCTGGAGTGCAGTGGCTCGCGATCTCGGCTCACTGCAAGCTCCACCTCCCGGGTTGACGCCATTCTCCTGCCTCAGCCTCCCGAGTAGCTGGGACTACAGGCGCCCACCACTATGCCCGGCTAATTTTTTACATTTTTTGTAGAGATGGGGCTTCACCGTGTTAGCTAGGATGGTCTCGATCCTCTGACCTCGTGATCCAGCCGCCTCAGCCTCCCAAAGTTGCTGGGATTACAGGCATGAGCCACTGCGCCCGGCCGAGTTTAAGAAATCTTTAATCCAAAGTCAGAAAGAATTATTTCTGTTTCTTTCTAGAAGTTTAATGGTTTTAGGTTTTATATTTAGGTTTATAATTCATTTTGAGCTAATTTTTGTATCTGATGCAAACTATGAATCCATTTTTTTTTTTTATTTTGGGGGATTTTTGAGAGTGCTTTTTTCTTTTTCGTTTTTCATACAGATATCCAATTGCTCTGGCACCTCTGGAAAAGACATTCTTTCCCAAGCAAATTATCTTTGTATTTTGTTGAACCTCAATTGACATATATGTGGCTCTATTTCTGGACTTTCAACTATGTTCCATTTGTCTATATGTCCATCATGACAGCACTACCAAACCATCTTGATTACTGCATCTTTATAATAAATCTTGGAGTAAAAGCAGGTAAGAGTGTTGAGAGCAGACATCCTTGTTTTGTTCCCAGTCTTGAAGGGAAATAATTTAGTTTCTCACTGTTAACTACAATGCTGGCTGTAGTGTTTTGGTAGGTACTCGTTAGCAAGAGGAGTAGGTTCCCTGTTATTCCTTTCCTTGAGAGTTTTTATTATGAATAAATACTTATTTTTCTCTAAATTGCTTTTTGTGTACTATCCTGTCACCATTGAATTTATTCCAACGGAACCAAACTGGAATCAATAGCAAAAAGCTAATAGAAAAATCTCCAAACACTTGGAAACTAAGCAACACACTTCTAAATAAACTATAGGTCAAAGAGAAAGCCTCGAGGAAGTCAAAACATAAATTGAACTAAATGAAAGTAAAAATACAACATATTAAAACTGGTGGGAAGGAGCTAAATCACTGCTGAGAGTGAAATTGTACCAAATGCTTACATTAGAAAAAAGTCTCAAATCAATAATATAAGTATCTACCAAAAAAGAAGATCAAAGTGTTTTGAGAGCCTCCAAGTAAATTGGGGTTTCAGTACCAGAGTGGCTGGCAATCTTGCCCTAATAGAAATTGAAGAGGAGCTGGGTGTGAGTGTTTACAGCACGCCTTTCATGGGAGATCCTTTTTTCTTTTCTTTTCTTTTCTTTTCTTTTCTTTTCTTTAACCCCGGAAGATGGCCTAAAGCCTAGTTGTTTGCACAGGGATCCTTTATGCCGGATCCTTGTTTATAGTGGTAAATGCCTTTGTGGTTCTTTTCTTTATACCTGCCTGGTCTTTACTCTGGTACTGGGAGCCCAATTTTGTGCTCTCCCTGTCATTTGGGGAAAACTCAACCTGTGGCAGCCGTTACTTAGTCCTTCAGATGGAAGATGCAAATTCAATATGCTACTACAATAGAGAACAAGTTCAAAGATTTTTGCTTACAGATTCTGGGCAAGGAGGGTGCAATGAGTTGGGAGGGCAGGCCTTGTTTGGGTCACATGAGGCAGGAATGCAGAGTCAGGTAGGGAGAGATGAGCACAGGGCAACTGGCAGTACATATAAGGGATGAGGATGTGGGTCACTGTAAGTTCCCAGGCAAGAACTTGAATGGTTTGTCCAAAAAAGTGGAAAGAAAATGAGGAGAGATTCCTCTGAATTCCTATCTCTGGCCACCAGCTTGAGCCATCTGGATGTGTTGTACATCTGGAAACTGTGTCAAGAGTGAGTTTCAAGTTTATGAAAGTAAAATTCCCAAAGTCAAGGGTGACTGGGCTCTGCTTCTGGCTTGAGAAAGTTAAATTTGTATTAAAAATGAATACTGAGGCAACATAAAATTATAATTAATTATACAAAGGAACCCAAAGAAAGAAATTAAAGAAAAAAAAGAACAGAAGGAAATAAAATTGGAAACAGAAAAGCAATAGAGAAAAGTCAGTGAAACAAAAGGTGGTTCTTTGCAAAGGCCAGTAAGATTGTCAAACCTCTAGCAAGATTTACAAATACTAAAAAAGAAAAGACACAGATTACCAATATCAGGAATTAAACAGGGATGTCACTATAGACACTGCAGACACAAAAAGGATAATAAGGAACTATTACAAGCATTTGATTAGCTCTGTATCTACTAAAGAAACTATAATTGTAATTTAAAATTTCCAAAGAAGAAATCTCCAGGTCCAGATTGTTTCACTGAAGAATTTTATCAAATGGTTAAAGAAGAATTAACACCAATTCTAAACAATCTTTTCCATAAAACATCAAAAGAGGAAATATATCCCAATTCCTTTTATAAAGCTGTTATTACTCTAACACCAAAACCCTACAAAGACCATTCAGAAAAGAAAACTACAAACCAATATTCCTCATGAATGTAGATACAAAAATCTATATTCTAATCTAATTAAAATATTAAAAATACAATTCGGTAATATATAAATGAATTATAAACCACGGTAAAGTGATGTTTATCCTAGAGATGCAATATTTCAATATTTCTTAAAGCAACCAATGTAATCTACACAGCAATGAAATGCAGGAGAAATTACATGTGGATTACTCTTTCCTCACTGCCCAGAAGTGCAACTACATTGCAAACACGGAAACGTTTTTCCACCAGACCTTCTCTGAGCATCTCTCTTCATTTACAAAAACCATCAATTTATCAATCCATGCCACAATGATCACCACCCTATTATGGTGCTCCACCTACCTTGAAAATTTCTCTGACCAACCAGAAAAGGAAAAAGGGGGTTGTCAGTTATTTTTAGGAGAACAAAAATTGATAAGAAGAAAGAGTTGGGAACAGCACTTCTGGCCTCAGATATTTAGCATGTACTGAGATTTGGCAGTAGAGGGAAGACTCTGAAGTAATGACTCAAAAGTATCACCACAGCTGGGAGGACTGAGACATTTGATGGGAAAACAGTGATAGAAGAATAGATCTCGTTAAAAAGAAACTGATCTACAAGAATGAGTAGAGAGTAGCACTGGATATAAGGACAATGCCAAACAGGGAGCATTTGTGTTGGGACAGAAGGAAATCAAGTTTAACTATCATATGCTTATGCAACAAATCATCAAGCTAGAGGTTGTGGTGGGGGCGGAGTGTGGGGCTGAGCAGTGGAGGACTATCTCCATTCACTCACCACAGTACGACTGTGTGAGGATCTGTCTCAAGCACTTTCACATATATTGTCTTATGTTGACCCAATGTCAACCGTTAGATGTAATTCCCATTTTACAGATGAGAGAACTATGGTTAGGAGCGTTTATAAAAGTAAAATTGGCCGGGCGCGGTGGCTCAAGCCCGTAATCCCAGCACTTTGGGAGGCCGAGACGGGCGGATCACGAGGTCAGAAGATCGAGACCATCCTGGCTAACACGGTGAAACCCCGTCTCTACTAAAAAGTACAAAAAAAACTAGCCTGGTGACGTGGCGGGTGCCTGTAGTCCCAGCTACTCGGGAGGCTGAGGCAGGAGAATGGCGTAAACCCGGGAGGCGGAGCTTGCAGTGAGCTGAGATCTGGCCACTGCACTCCAGCTTGGGCGACAGAGCGAGACTCCGTCTCAAAAAAAAAAAAAAAAGTAAAATTCCCAGTCACAGATCGAGCAGTGAAGTCAAGTTAAAATTAGGCTGGAGATCCACTGTAGCATTCTATCATCTTTCCTTCAGAGGCAAGATAGAGCAACGTGGTGAACCTCAAATCTGAGAGTACCTTCTATAAGGCTTATTCTGCTAAAGGAAGTTTATTCTGCTGAGGAATTCTTGTCTTGCTTTCCTGATGGTTTCATCATTCAGGAAGTAGTGGAATGAACAAGGGACAGTGAACATTTTTGAGAGGCATTTGTTCCACTGCAGTTGATATGAATATTGTGTGCCACCGCCAAAATTGTGCAGTATACAACATGCAGCCTCAGGAACATCTACTTTATTTTTTTAAAATTTTAATATAACTTATATTTTAGGTTCAGGAGTACATGTGCAGGCTTGTTATACAGGTAAACTTGAGTCATGGTGGTTTGAGATACAGATTATTTAGTCTCCCAGGTATTAAGCCTAATACTCAAGAGTTATTTTTTCTGTTCCTCTCCCTCCTCCCACCTTCCACCCTCTGGCAGGCCCCAGTGTCTGTTGGAATAACTACTTTAAACATCATTCTTCAAATAGTAAACTGACTAATAAGGTAAAGATGATGAGAACCTTGGTAGAATAGAATCTGATTCTTAGGATTCATAGTAGCATGGTCAAAAATGGTCCCTAGACCATAATAATAACTTAATATTTACCCAGCAGTGGGATTGCTGGATAATATGGTAGTTCTATTTTTAATTTTTTGAGAAATCTCCATACTGTTTTCCACAGTAGTTGTACTAATTTACATGCCATCAACAGTGTATAAGGGTTTCCATTTCTCCACCTCCATGCCAGCATTTGTTACTTTTGGTCGTTTTGATAATAGCCATTGTAGTTGGGGTGAGATGATATCTCATTGTGGCTTTGATTTGCATTTGTGTGATGATTAGCGACATTGAGCATTTTTTTTTTTTTCATATAATTGTTGGCCATTAGTAAGTCTTTTGAGAAATTCCTATTTAGGTCTTTTGTCCACTTTAAAATCAGATTGTTTTTTGCTATTGTTTGAGGTCCTTACATCATTTGGATATTAACCCCGTGTCAGATGCATGGCTTGCATGTATTTTCTCCTACTCAGTAGTTTGTGTCTTCACTCTGTTGATTGTTTCCTTTGCTGTGCAGAGGCTTTTCATTTTGATGTAATCTCATTTGCTGATTTTTTATTTCATTGCCTGTGCAAGAAAAAATCCTTCTGTATACCATGAAGCATTTATGCTGTCTTATCTTCTAGTAGTTTTATCATTTCAGGTCATACATTTAAGTCTTAATCCATTTTGAGTTGTTTTTTCATAAGGTGAAAGATACTGTTCTAGTTTCATTCTTTTGCATAAGAATACTCAGTTTTCCCAGCACAACTTATTGAAAATACTCTTTCCCCAGTGTATGTTCTTGGTGTCTTTGTTGAAAATCAGTTTGCTCTGTGTGGGTTTATTTCTGTACTCTCTGTTGTGTTCCATTGGTCTATGTGCCTGTTTTTATGCCACTACCATGCTGTTTAGGTTATATAGCTTTGTTGTGTATTTTGAAGTCAGGTAGTGATGCCTTCAGGTTTGTTCTTTATGCCTAAGGTAACTTTAGCTATTTGGGGTCTTTTGTGGTTCAATAAGAATTTTAGGATTGTGTTTTCTATTTCTGTGAAGAATGCCATTGGTATTTTGATAGTGTTTCTATCAAATCTGTAGCTTGCTCTGGGTAATATGGAAATTTTAACAATATTAATTCTTCTAATCCATGAATGTAGAATATATTTCCATTCGTTGTGTCTTCTTCCATTTTGTTCATCAATGTTTATAATTTTAATTGTAGTGTTCTTTCACCTCCTTGGTTACATTTATTCATAGGTGTTTTATTATTTTTGCACCTATCGTAAACAGAATTGCTTGTCTGATTTTTTCCCTGGATAGTTTGTTATTGGCATATAGAAAAACTACTGAATTGTGTGAGCTGATTTTGTATTCTGCAACTTTACTGAATTTGTTTATTAGTTCTAACAGTTTTTTTTTCTTTTTTTGTATGTGTGGAGTCTTTAGGGTTTTCTATATATAAGATCATGTAATCTGCAAAGATTAGCAATTGGACTTCCTCCTCTCCGATTTAGATTCCCTTTCTTTCTTTAAACTAGTTTCTCTGGCTAAGACTTTCAATACTATGTTAAATAAAAGTGGTGAAAGTTGGCATCCTTATCTTCTTCAGATTTGAGAGGAAAAGTTTTCAACTTTTCCCATTTCAGTATGATGTTGGCTGTGAGTTTGTTATATATGGCCTTTATGCTTCTTTTATGCCCCATTTGTTGAGTTTTTAATCACGAAGGGATGTTTTCTCAAATGATTTTTCTGTGTTTATTGAAATGATCATATGGGTTTTGTCTTTGATTCTGTTAATGGGACGAATCATATTTATTGATTTGCATATATTGAAACATTCTTTCATCCCCAAGATGAATCCCATTTGATCACTGTGAATGAGCATTTTAATGAGCTGCTGAGTTTGTATGCTGGTTTTCTGTTGAGAAATTTTTCATCTATGTCCAACAGGAATGTTGACCTGTATTTTTTTTTCGTTGTTGGATCCTTGTCGGGTTTTGGTATCATGATAATGCTGGCATCATAGAATGGGTTCGGAATAATTCTCTCTTCTTTAATTTTTTTTCTAATAGTTTGCATAGGATTGGTATTAATTCTTTAAATGCTTGCTAGAATTCAGTAGTGAAGCCATCAGGTCCTGAGCCTTTCTCTGATGGGAGACTTTTTATAACCCATCCAATCTTGTTACTAGTTAACGGTCTGTTCACATTCTCCTTTCCCTCATGATTTAATTATGGCAGGTTGTATGTGTCCAGAAATTTATTCATTTTTCCCAGGTTTTCCAATATGTTAGTGGAGAGTTGTTTATAATAGTCTTTTATGATCCTTTGTATTTTTGTGATATTGGTTGTAATGTCTCCTTTTAAATTCCTTATTTTAATTATTTGAATATTTTCTTTTTAAAGTTCATTTAACTAGAAGGTTGTTGATTTTGTATACCTTTTTAAAAAGCCAACTTTTCATGTTGTTAATTTTCTGTATTTTTTTAGTCAAATTTCATAAATTTCTGCTCTGTTCTTTATTATTAATTCTTTATTATTTCTTTCCTTCTACTAATTAATTAATTAATTCTTTATTATTTCTTTCCTTCTACTAATTTTGGGTTTGGTTGGTTTTTCCTTTTCTAGATCCTTGAGGTGCTTCTTTAGGTTGTTTATTTGAAATCTTTTTACTTTTTTGATATAGGCATTTATTGCTATGAAATTCTCTTTTGTACCAATTTTGCTGTATCCCATAGATTTTTGTATGTTGTATTCACATTTTCGTGTATTTCCAGAAATTTTTGATATCCTCCTTAATTTCTTTATTGACCTATTGGTCATTCAGGAATATGTTTTTAAATTTCCTTTTATTTATACAGTTTCAAAACTTCCTCTTATTATTGATTTTTAGTTTCATCCCATTGTGGTCAGAAAGGATACTTGATATTATTTACATGTTAAAAATGTGTTGAAACTTATTTTGTGGCCTAACATACAATCTATCCTGGAGAAATTTCAATGTGCTGATGAGAAGAATGTGGAATGTTCTCTAAATGTCTGTTAGGTCCATTTGATTTAGAGTGTAGTTTAAATCTGATGTTTCTTTGTTGATTTTCTGTCATGATGATCTGTGAATTGCTAAAAGTGAGTGTTTAAATTCCCTATGATTATTGTATCTCTTTTTAGATCTAATAATATTTGCTTTATATTTTTGGGTGCTCTGGTTTTGGGTACACTTATATTTACAGTTATATCCTCTTGCTAAATTGACATCTTTATCATTATATAATAATTGTCTTTGTCTCTTTTTACTGTTTATGATTTAAAGTCTATTTTATCTGATATACATATAGTTATTCCTGTTCTATTTTGGTTTCCATTTGCATGTTATGTCATTTTCTCTTCCTTTAAGTCTATGTGTGTTTCTACAGGTTACCTGACTATCTTATAGACAGCATATGGTTGGGTCTTTTTAAATTTTAAAAGTGGGGGAATTTAAAATTTAAATTCTCCCACTCTATACCTTTTAATTGGATAATTTAATCCATTTTCATTCAAGGATATTAACCCTTGCCATTCCGTTAATTGTTTTCTGGTTATTTGGTAGACATTTTTCCCTCTTTTTTTCTCTCGTTTACTTTTGCAGTTTTGTGGATTTTTATAGTGTTGAGCTTTGTTTCCTTTCTCTTTCTCATTTGTGACTCTGCTGCATTTTTTTCATGATTACCTTGAGGCTTACATTAATAAATACTATAGTTACAGATGACTATTTTAATCTAATAGCAACTTAATTTTGGTAGCACATAAATATTCTAGACTTTTACCCTCCTGGTCACACTGTTAATTTTTTTGCTTTAATTTACATATTTTTATATTGTGTAATCCTTAACAACTAATTTTAGCTATGGTTATTGTAGACCATTTTGACTTTCCCCTTCATACTAGACATTTGAAAGATTATATTCCACCATTAAAGTAATAGAGTATTCTGAATTTGATTATGAGTTTACCTCAGTGAGTTTTACACTTTTGTGTGATTTCATGGTAGAAATTAACATCTTTTTGTTTCTAACTGAAGCACTCCCTTAAGCATTTCTTGTAGGGCTAGCATAGTGGTGATGAATTCTCTCAGCTTTGGTTTGTCTGGGAAAGACTTTTTTCCTCTTTCATCTCAAAAAGGTAGCTTTTCTGGGTATAGTATTCTAGGATGGAAGTTTCTTTTTCTCCTTCTGCACTTTTAATGTATTATTCCATTCATTTTTTCTTGGTCTGCAAGGTTTCTGCTGAGAAATCTGCTAATAATCCAATGGGAATTCCCTTATATGTGAATTGACACTTTCTTTTGATGCTTTGAAAACTCTCGTTGTGTTTGATTCTGACAGTTGATTACAATATGCCTCAGAGGGGACCTATTTGGGTTGAATATAATTGGGATCCCTTGGGCTTTATAGATCCGGATATCCATATTCCTCTAAAGACATGGGATGTTTCCAGCTATTATTTTGTTACATAAGCTTTCTGTGCCTTTCTCTATCTCTTTTCTTTATGAAAACTCCATAATGTAAATTTTTGTTTGCTTAATGGTTTCTCATAGGTCTTGTAGGTCTTTTTTTGGTCATTTTCCATTCTTTTTTCTTTTTATTCCACTGACTTATTTCAAAAAGCCTGTTTTAAGTTAAAAAATTCTTTCTTTGGTTTGATTTAGTCTGCTGTTGAAGTTTCCAACTGTATTTTTAATTTTTTATTGAAGGCTTCAGTACCAAGATTTGTTTTTTTAAAGTGGTATTTATCTCTGTTAAATGTCTCATTCAGATAATAAACTGTTTTTCTGATTTGTTGAATTATCTATCTGTATCCTCTTGTATCTTGCTGAGTTTCCTTAAGTTCATTATTTTTAATTCCTTTAAAGGCAATTCATAAATTATGATTTCTTTGGGGTCAGTTACTGGAGAGTTACTGTGTTTCTTTGATGAAATCATCTCTCATTGATTTTTCATATTTCTTGTATTCTGGCATTGATTAATATCTGTGTGTCTGGTGGAGCAATTACCTTTTAAAATTTTATAGGGTAGCTATCATAGAAAAAAATTTTCGCTTGCAGTCTTGTTCTAGGGTATTGGTTGGGTAAGGTGCATTGTCTTTGGTTCCCAGTGTGTGTAGTGTAATCTCTGTGCAGTTTCTTCAGCCGCACTAAATGTCAGTGATGCCTGTGAGTGCCACAGTGGCCTAGGCTGGAGGAGTTTTTGCAGATGCTCTGCTGAGTCAAATCTGGCTCCCCCATTGGGGTTGGGGGTGCTGGCTGTTCTGTGTCCTGAGAGTGTGCAGAGGATGCTCTGCTTGGTCAGGTGTGGTCTCCCAACTGGGGACAGGAGCACCAGGCTATTCCTCATGCCAAGGGTACGTGGGAGCTGCTTCGCTGGATTAGGCACAAGTCTCCATACTGTGCAGAACTGCCTGTTCTCTAGGGGACAGGACATTACATGAGTTTAGATGCCAGAATTATGGCTGTTCAGCTGGACTTAGGCTCTGAGTAGTTGGGTTTGGGGTAGTGCAGCCATTAGGATGGGGAAGATGGAGTGCCTCCCATGTAGTTTATTCCCAGTGTGTATGAAGCTGTAACTACTCTGCTGGGGAATAGTGTTAGCATGTATATGTGCCATGTAGTGGCAACAGAGCCTCAGAGATGGAAAGATGCAATACCTACTGGCCCCTAGAGCAGAACCTGCTTTAGAAGTGACTCTGGTTTCACAATGGGGCTTGAATCATGGGAGAGAGGAGAAGGGGAACAACATGAAAGTCTTTTTTGGAGTAATTCATCCAATATGAACTCCAGACAGCTTACTGGACTGGTTTCAGGGCCTATGAGGACTACAGGGTTCTCGAGCAATGAAAATTGTAGATGTCTGCAGCTTTAATGGGGACAATTGGAGGTCCCCTGCTTACCCTTTTCTCACAGGGAGAGTCACTCCTGGTCCCAGGCTGATCCCAACTGGGAAGACAGAGTGGCATAGGCAGAGTGGGCTTTTTTCCCCCCTTTTTAATGTGGGCATCCTGAATCTCTGCTTCCCAGAGTGTCTGCCATTCCCCTGTTGTACTCCAACCCTCTCCTTCAGACACTCTAGTCGAAATATGATTGTTTTATTAATTGTTTTGGGTGCTTTTTCTGTAGGGGGATGAATGTTAGGCACCTTTAGTAGGCCACCTTGTTGATATCACTCCAGAATATTCTGTATCCCTTATAAGACTAATGTGATATAAAGGTTTGATTCGTGTAAATCCATAGATATTATGAATTAGTAAATCAATCAGAATTTCAATCATAAAAGGTGTTTCCATTGATAAGAATAAGATTTTTTTTTTTTTCTTCAGTAAATGAGGTATGGCATGGGCTTACCTCACCCAAGGTCTGTTCCAGAAGTCTAAGAATTTGAATTCTTTGTTTAGTCTTTCATTTTCTTCACATTCATTTTGGGAAACATTCCCTGAACTATAATTTTTAAAAAGTGAGAGGTGGGCTTGTCTTTTTAGGCTACAGTCCTGGTTTAGATTTCCTTGATTTAGCTGATTTTAAAAATCTTAACTGGAAAAATGTATGGCTGTTCTCTCCTAGTTGAGTGTCTCTTGTCACTTAATGGTTGTGTGACATTGAGCAGGTTAGCTGGCTGAGCCTTAGTTTTGTGATCCATACAATAAGAATATTACCTTTGTGGATACAATGTTTCAGGCAATTAAATGAGATGATGTAAGTAAAGTGCTCAGCATAGCATATAACCAAAGTAAAACCTCATTTATCCTCATTGAAGAAACTCTCCTGATTTGTCAGGTGAAGCCATGTTGTTTCTTCCCTTTTTAAAACATACTAGTGGGTGCCCAGGGCATGCTGAATGTGATATTTAGTTAAATTATGTAATTACAAAAGTAAGAGTAACTAGTATCAAATGACTTGGGAACGAGTACTTGTTATGCAGGTGTGGTGCATAACACATGTTATGCATGTGGTGTGGTCAAGGACGAACAGCAGTTGGCATCACCTGCATGATTATCTGATGTTAGTAACCCAACCTCAGACCTGCTAAAGAGGAGTCTGCGTTTTAACAATCCCCAGATGATTCATAATCACTAAAGTTTAAGTGATTCATAGTCACTATTACAAGAATATCTGCATAACAAGTACTTGTTCCCAAGTCATTTGCTACTAGTTACTCTTGCTTTTGTAATTAAATAATTTAACTAAATATCACTTAAAGCTAATAAGAGTGTGAAAAGAGAGTTGTTTTTTTCTGAGAAAATTAAGTTAGATTCTTTGGAACAACAACGATGAGTGAGTTACAAAAATTATTGTTGAACTAAGGATGAGTGAGACAACTGTAAAGATTGGAAAATGCTAAAAATATATACAAATATTACTCTTTAATTCTTCTCTTGCATGTTTTGCTTCTGGACTTTACCTTAAAGAAATTTAATAACATTTAATCATTGGCTGGTGCCACCTTGAGAAGAGTGTACACTCAGCTTAAAAAATGGGTACTGGGTAGCCAGTACTTTCTGAGAGGGGTAACCAAATGACACTCTCCATGTCTGTCAAAACCCCAATCTGTGTTCTTTTAAATATGTAAAGCTGTGGATACAAGCTTGGTATAAATAAATAAGCCTAGGAGGCCAATGTCTCACTTACTTTGTTGGATGAAAACTGCTGCCAATGCAAAGACTTTGAACATCCTGGGTGCAAAAATAATTTATAAATTTTAATGATGGTGCTTGGAACTTGGCAAACAACCAATTATGCTCTCTGCACAGTAATCTCTGTAAATATAATCATCAACGGTCATCCCCAGAGCTGTGAATTAGTTCCTATTTTCAAATTATTGTGTTTTTGCTAACTAATCAAAATTCTGAACACAAATGGGCTTATTGCGGATACATGATGCATGCAATACTAAGCCACCAGGGAAGTATCTGAGTGGGCTTAGTAATATGTCTTCCACCACTTCTATTAAATTTTACAAACTAGAAACAGTCAAAAAAAAGAAATGTTTTTTCCTGAAGCACCTACGTATATCTCAAGCTTTGGCACATAAAGACAAGCTGATTTGGCGAAAGAAGTGAGATTTGGAGTATGAAAGCCTGTGTTTAAGGCTGGCCTCTGTCATTTATTTCCTGACTTAATGTCATTAGGAAATTGGTAATGACCATATTATCTGCTGGAAGCTTGGGAAGGAAAAAGGAAGCTGATTTGTTGATTTCTTACAATGAGTCAATAATGGTGTTATATTTACATATGACTAATTTAATTCTCAAAATGCTGAGAAAATTAGGCATTATCTTCATTTAATAGATGGAGAATATGATATGCAGTTACTAATGGCAGAGGTAAATTTGAACCAAATTCTATTCAATAATAGAAGCTGTGTTCATTTCATTATACCAACCTGACTACAAATAAGAAGTTTGTGAAACTCATATACATATATGTTAGTATTATAAATAGAATGTCAAAATGTGTCCCATTTTTAACTGAGACTAGAATGGCCAAGAACAATATGTTAGGTGTCTAATATCCCTACAGAATGCCTGAAAGCAAGGTGTTAGCCCACACTGGAAGTCCCAAGGTATCGTAAATATGTTTTCCCAATATTGTTCTATCATGCACTTTGAGGCACTTAAAGGATTGAAGTAAAGAGGCCTGAAGAGAAAGGATTTCCTTGGAGAGTTGTAAATATGTAACAATCCCCAACTTCCCCTTTTCTCCACCGATGGCATAAGGAAGGCAATGTCTTCCTTTCCATCATAAACCAGAGTAGAAGTGCTGAAGAGTCGCATTGAGAGGAAAGAAGTTGATATACTGAAACGAATGTAAGAAAAAGGCAGAGGTTAGATGCCCACCACAGAGCCTGTAATTGTGAGACAGATTGAAGCTGCCCTGCCTTAATGGCAGGTAGAGAGGGTTTCTGGGCTTGCATTCAGTGGGGTAAAGATGAATGCTCTCCAGGGATCAAATGTGAACTTAGTGAAGGAGAGTCAGCCTGGAATGAAGAGGTGAACTTACCAGAGGGGGTATATTGTGGAGTCCCAGGCTGAGAGAAAGTCAGCTTATAAGAGAGTAGTGTCTTCCCTTACCCTTTGCCCCCATAAATAAAGCCTCCGTCAGAGGGTCAGAGGGTAGCAACCTCTGGGCAACGATGTCTGAGGACCCTGCACTAGAAACAGCCAGAAACTCTAGGTCCTACACATCCAGAATGGATAAAGATAGATCACAGATATAACTACCATGTAAGATAACTTTTTTCTCTTCTAAGACTGCCATCCCTATGCCTAACTCTGGAGGAGTCAGAAACATCAGGTAGAGTGTGGGGTAGAAAAACTGATCGGCACTATCTCCCCTACCTCCACTGTAGTTTTCTCTGCTTGAGCCTAAGGGGGGAAAAGGTTTTAGGTTGAAAGAATTTTGAAGTTATGTGCTTATTGCACTCTCTTAAACATTTTAATTCCAGACATGAGATTGTTCTTCTGAATGCAAAGGTGCCTTTCCCAGACATTCTCAGGAAGTGTGGAAGAACCAGTTTACAAAATGAGTTTAAAGGAAATGATGAGAATGAATGAAAGTGCTTTTGATTTTTCCCTCAAGAGGTGAGATCATTCACATACCTGCTTTACGATTATCATGCAAAGTGTGGACTTGCCACTGGTCTTCATTCACACTCACCAGGTTGTAGGTGATGTTAGAGGTCAGGTGATTGAGGTTTCCTGGTGTGGAATTAGAGATCTGGAAGAAATTTTTATAATCATTGACTATCTAGCACCCAGCACACTGCTCCACATCTTACAATATTAAATGTTCCATCAACACTTGTTGAATTGAATGTAAGCCAAAAATCTTCACTTTACAGATTCGGAAAGTGACGTTCAGAAAGGTGAAGTGGCTTGACTAAGGTTGGATAACTAGTCAGGAGCATAACTGAGACTGTCTTTCATGCCATGATCCCTTTATTACATCTCCATTCTAGTGTAAGTTGCTTCAAAAAACCCAGTTATGAGTCTGAGTAGGCTAGGTTATATTGTTGTAACAAATTAGCTTACAAAATTTGGATTTAACACAACAAAGTTATTTTCTTGCATGTCGCACATGGCTGATGCTGGCTAGGTGAGGGCTTTGCTGCAGGGAAGCCAGGTTGTCAGAGGCTCTTTTGCCATCTTACGTTGCTGTGACTTCTATAGTTGCTGCAGCAGAGAGAGCAATGAATAAAGCACACTTTTCTCACTCTCTGCACATCATTTTCTACACTCAGGCCATTGGCCAGAATAAGCACATAGTGCTGTTATGTGCAAGGAAGCTGGGAAACCTTCCCATGTGCCCATGACAGAGAGAATAACTGGATATAATGAAGCTAGTAACTGCTCTCACGTGCAGAAATTAAAACTTGTTTTAACCTTTGTTTTCTTGTTTATAGACCCAAACTCAGAAATGGTCTCTGTCAATCGTAAGGTCACATAGGAGGACTGCTGATGGATTTTTCTTCTTCTTCTTTTTTTTTTTTTTTGATAATAGTCATCCTAAGAGATGTGAGGTGACATCTCATTATGGTTTTGATTTGCATTTACCTGATGATTCGTGATGAATGTTTTTTCATATACCTGTGTTGCCCATTTGTATGCCTTCTTTGGAGAAATGTCTATTGAAGTTTTTAGCCCATTTTTAAACTGGATTAGTTTTTTATTGTTGTTGTTATTGAGTTGTAGGAGTTCCTTATATATTTTAGGTATTTATGCCTTCTCAGATATATAGTTGAAAAATATTTTCTTCCATTTCATAAGTTGCCTTTTGCTCTGTTGATTATTTCCTTTGCTGTGCAGAAACTTTTTAGAATGATGTATGTCCATTTGTCCATTTTTTTCTTTTGTTGCTGTGCTATTGGTGTCATATTTATAATCCTTGTCAATACCAATGTCATGAAGCTTTTCTCCAATGTTTTCTTCTATTAGTTTTACATTGTCAGTTCTTACTTTTAAGTCTTTAATCCATTTTGAGTTGATTTTTGTTTATGGTATAAGATAAGGGTCCAATTTCAGTCTTTTGTAGGTGGATACTCAGTGTTTCCAACACCATTTGTTGAAGAGGCTACCCTTTCCACATTGTGTATTCTTCACACCCTTGTTGAAATTCAGTTGGTCATATATGCATGGATTTATTTCTGGGCTCCCTATTCTGTTTCATTTGTCTATCTACTTGTCTTTATGCTGGTACTATTCTGGTTTAATTATTTTAGTTTTGTAATACATTTCAAAATCAGAAAGTGTGATGCCTCCAGCTTTATTCTTTTTTCTAAGGTTAATTTGGCTATTCAGAGTCTTTTGTAGTTCCACAGGAACTTCAGAATTGCTTTTTCCATTTCTGCTAGAAAATTCCATTGAGATTTTGGTAGCAATTGCATTGAATCTGTTTATAACTCTGGGTAGTATAGAAATTTTAACAATATTAAATCTTCCAATTCATGAACACAGAATTTCTTTCCATTTTTGTGTGTATTTTAAAATATATTTTATCAATATTTTCTCATTCTTAGTGTTAAAGTATTTTCCCTCTTTAGTTAAGGTTATTTCTAAGATTTTCTTTTTGGTGTTATGTTATTATAAACCAAATTATTTTCTTAATTTCCTTGTCAGTGAGTTTTCTGTGTATAAGATTATGTCTTCTACAAACTGGGACAATTTGCCTCTTCATTTTTTCTTTTTTCAGGTTTTCTATGTAGATTATCATGTTTTCTGCAAACTGGAACAATTTACCTCTTAATTTAGATTTTTTAAAAGATTTTTTCTTCTTTTTATTGTGGGAATTTAGTGCTATAAACTTCTCTTTTATTACTGCTTTTGCAGCATCACATAAGTTTTTGTATGCAGTGTTTTCATTTTTGTCTCAACGTATTTTCAAATTGCTCTTTTGATATTTTTCTTTGACCTAGTGTTTGCTCAAAGAGTGTGTAGTTTAATTTCCACAACTTTTTAAATTTTCCAATATTTTTCCTGCTATTGGTTGTTCCATTCCAATTTGTTAGAAAAGATACTTGGTATGATTTTAATCTTAATTTTGTTAAGACTTGTCTTGTGACCTGATATGTGAATTATTTTGCACAATGTTCTGTATGCACTTGAGAAGGATGTGTATTCTGCTCCTGTTGGGTGTAATATTCTGAATTTTTTTTATGTTCATTTGTTCTACAGTGTTGTTCAAGTCCACTTTTTCTTTATTGATCTTCTGTCTGAATGTTCTAGACATTATTGAAAGTTGTGTATTGAAATAAACTACAATTGTTATATTGGTGTGTATTTCTTCCTCCAGGTGTCTCAATGTTTGCTTTATATATTTGGTTGCATATATCTATATAATTGTGATAACTTCTGGGTGAATAGATCCTTTTAGCATTATAAAATGTTTTGATTTCTCTTGTGATGGTTTTGACACTTAAAATCTATTTTGTCTGATGTAAATATGGCCATCTCTATTCTCTTTTGGTTACAATTTGTGTGGAGTATCTTTTTCTATCTCCTCACTTCTGCTCTATATGTGTTTTTAAATTTAAAGTGAATCACTTATAGGCATCATATAGTTGGATCTTGTTTTTTTGGTCCATTCAGTCACTTTATGTCTTTTGATTAGGGACATTTTAGATTTAAAGCAATCACTGATAGGAAATAACTTATTATTGCTTTGTTGTTAATTGTTTTCTCTCTGTTTTGTAGTTTTTCCCCCTTCTTTTCCTCTCCTGCTGCCTTCCTTTGTGTTTTGTTATTTTTTCGTAGTGACTTTGATTTCTTCCTCATTTTTTTGTGTATTTTTGGCTTCAATCAATTTGTCCTTCAAGCTTCTTGAGTCTGGATGTCCATTATCTTCCCCATATTTGGGGATTTTTTGGTCACATATCTTCAAATCAACTTTCTGTTCCTTTCTCTTTCTCTTCCTCTTCTGGAACTCACACAATGCATATATTGGTTTGCTTGATAGTATCTCATAAGTCCCCTAGGCTTTCTTCCTTTTTTTCTGTTTGTTTGTTTGTTTGCTTGTTTGTTTCTCTGACTGGATAATTTCAAATAATCTATATTTGAATGAACTGATTCCTTTTTTTCTGCTTAATCAAGTCTTCTGTTGAACCCTTATAGTAAAATGTTCAATTCAGTTATTGTATTTTTCAGCTCAAACATTTCTGTTTCGTTTTTTAAATATTTGTCTTTGTTTGAGATTTTTATTTTGTTCATGCTTTATTTTCCTGAGCTCATTGACCATCTTTATGACAGTTATTTTGAATTATTTATCAGGCAATTTATATACTTCCATATCTTTGAAGTTAGCTTATTTTATTTTTTGATTGGGCCATATTTCCCTGCTCCTTCCCTTTATATGTAAGCACTGGTTAATTTCTTGTCACTCTTCTTCCAGTTCATGAATTTGCTATATCTCTGCCTAATCTCCAATAAAACTATCCCATCAACTCTATCTCAAATATTATAGTTTTCATTGTAGAAATTATGTTCAGTTCTTGTACCATTGCATCACACTGTATAATTGTTTTATCATTTGCATATATCTTAACATTTTAGTATGTTTAAACATAGTCAGCAAAGTTGTTTTATAGTCTGTATATAGCAATTTCAATACTTGATATCTTCTCATACTTTTTTCCCAATTGTCTTCATATAGCCTACTTTCTTATGCGCTGAATTATCTTTGACTGTGTGCTGGATAACATATTTAACTTTTTCTTGTTTGACTATTAAAAAAGCTTACACTTTTGCCAAGCACTTGGGAGCATAAGTATTTCTGGAGAACTTAAAATAAGTTCAAGAGTTTACACTAGGGAGTGAAGTGAGCTTATAACTCCGTAAGAGTTGTTTCTTTCTAATTCATCCTTATCTTGAAGGGGATGCCAGCTTAACATGGGGAGAATTTTTTTGTGTGTTATTTGCCTGTTCTCCTTTTTTGTCAAAATTAAGATTTACATTGGCAAATACCCTCAGTGTGCAAGTGGCTTCTTCCTATTGTTTTCTCTTTGCTTTTCAATTTTAGGCTTCTTTTCCTTCCTCTTTTCACTTCTATGCTTTTAGCAAGATGATTTTAACATTTAATCAGAAATTTTAGTTGTTTTCTGAGACAAAATTATCTGAATTACCTGATTAAGCACTATAGAAATAAGAGCTTCAGGTATGCATTTTTCTTCATAATGTGCTTCATGCTGCTTCCAGAGTTTTCTGAATAACATACTGATTACTTTAGATGCTCTTTCCCCCTCTCCTCATCAAGTCCACTTTTGGTTGTACAAGCAAAACAGTGATTTTTCTATACATTTGTAAATACTATTCTGGTCTTCCACCCCTTCAATAGGTGAGTCCTTAAAAAAAAAAAAAACAAAAAACAAAAAACAAAAAACAAAAAACAGAAAGCTGTCACATTTTTTAAATTGCTGCTGTCTCTGTAACTCTGTAATATCCATGTTACGTTACTTTTCTATTGGTTTTCAAATTTCTAATTCACCGTGGTGTTTCCAAGCTGCCCTGTTATATAATGATTGTAGGACGTACAAATTATTTCTGACTTTTCCCTAGATAATTTCCCATGAAATGTATCCTATTCTTCTCCTGTGATTCTATTTTATCTGTCTGCTGGGCTCCTCCAGAAAAGATTTTAGAGTTATATGTGGAAACCATTATCCCTTTCTGTCTAATGTTTCAGTTTAAAAATGTCTTCATTTTACCATAGGTTTTCTGTCCAATGGAATCCTTTCAGCCTTTAGGGTGGACAAACAGGCCCTCAGCAGTTACTCAATGTGCTGTTGCAATAAGACTCAGAAAATCAAATTCCTTTTTTCACTGATATCCTCAGATGGATTATTGTTATTTTATCTTCATTTCTGGCAAAGCTGCTACTTCATTTGGAAGAATAAATGAAAACTATCTGTGCTTTCATGATCTTCAGCTTCTTACCTATAACCCTCTGTGAAAGGAAACATATTTTTGACATTACTATATATTCTCATGGGAATAAGAAGAGTATATCTGTTCCATGTAATGAACCTTTGTAAGCTTTTGTTCAGGGCCTACATATATGGTCTTAGAAGCTAATTATTCTAGCCAGGCCAAGTTGTGTTTTTAGGAAAGAAACCCACTCAAAGTATTTTAAGACAAAAATGGATTAATTGTGAGAATACAGGCAAATATTATAGAATTCTGTTGTGAGAAATACAGCCATGTCTCTTAAGATAGCATTAGGAGAAATACCTAATGTAGATGATGGGTTGATGGGTGCAGCAAACCACCATGGCACATGTATACCTATGTAACAAATCTGCACGTTCTGTACATGTACCCCAGAACTTCGAGACAGAGTGTGTGTGTGTGTGTGTGTGTGTGTATGAATAATCAAGCAACTATTTGGACTTATATCTCTAAGGTCCATCACCATGGTTACTAGTTTTTATATCTCTTATTTAAAATTTCCGAGAGACAATTTGATTAATCCAGCTCAAGTTAGGTGACTGTCAACATCCAATGTTCTATGGCAAAGACAGCAAGGTCACCTGGTCTAGACAGCTCTGCCAAAGCCATGGGTAGGGGACAGTCTCTTAGATAGTGGTGTGTACGAAGAGGTAGTGAGTGGCTTATTAGTATATCAACACACTCACTGTTCTAGAATGGGTAGAGATTTATCCATTTTTTAAGTACATGAGTTGCCTTCTTTGATTCAATCATTTCAAAACATATACTGAGAGTAGGCAGTAGACATGTTATTTCTTATTATTAACCATCTTGTAGGCTGGTGGGTTTTCTCTGTTATTATTCTTGCTGTTGACTAAACACTCCAATTTTACTCTCTATGATCACTTAGCTATCTCACAAATCACATAAAGTTATCTTTTCTAAGTGTGTTTTTCTATTCACTAAGTTTCAAACTTTGACTTCATTTCCTTTCTGATATTTCAGAATTACTTTGTTCTATTCTTTATAGTCTTCCAATAAACTGGAGGAGGGTTGGTTTCCCCCAATTAGGAATACCTGTTTGTTCCTAAAGTACATAACATCTGTGACAACTTTTGAGTCAGACAAATATAACGGCTACTTTTCAGGTTCCCCTCTGTCACAACATTGGGTAGAAACTCTGGTGGTTCTCCCGAGAAATACTAAATACTCTGTTCCTATGTGTAATAGAGGCATCATTTGAGTAAGCACTTGTCTGCTAATTAATGAGTCTGTGCCTATCTTCACATACTTGTTAACCTTTTGGATTACCTCTGTTGCCTCTTCTGTAAACTGCCTGTGCATATCCCTTATCCATACTTTCTTGTTGATTTGCTGAAGTTCTTTTTATGTTCTAGATATCAATTCATTGTCACATTTGTCCTTAATGCTATCATTTGTCAATTCAAGTTATCTGTTTAATAAGGGACACTATTTCTTGTTGAACAAATATTTGTATTTTAATGTAAACAAATATTTCTTTCTGCCTTTTGATTTATACTGTTTGATAATTTTTTTCCTACTGTAAAATATTTTCATACACATTCTTTTTAAAAATGTATAGATTCATCTTTTAGAATTAGATACATTTTCTCCTAGGAATCTACCTTTTTATGTGAGATTTTTCAGAGTTCAGTTTTATTTTTCTCCATGTTGTGAACCTGCTTTTCTAACATCATCTATTAAGTAACTAATTATTTTTCCCTGATTTGTAGTGCCACCTTCATTATATATTCTGGAAAATCTTATATATTGGAAAATTGTTTTAAGATAAAAATTAATACTTCCTCAATACATTTCTTTCTTTTCTTTTTTTAACTATAAGTTCTAGGGTACATGTGCATAACGTGCAGGTTTGTTACATATGTATACTTGCGCCATGTTGGTGTGCTGCACCCATCAACTCGTCAGCACCCATCAACTCGTCATTTACATCAGGTACAACTCCCAATGCAATCCCTCCCCCCTCCCCCCTCCCCGTGATAGGCCCCAGTGTGTAATGTTCCCCTTCCTGAGTCCAAGTGATCTCATTGTTCAGTTCCCACCTATGAGTGAGAACATGTGGTGTTTGGTTTTCTGTTCTTGTGATAGTTTGCTGACAATGATGGTTTCCAACTGCATCCATGTCCCTACAAAGGACACAAACTCATCCTTTTTAATGGCTGCATAGTATTCCATGGTGTATATGTGCCACATTTTCTTAATCCAGTCTGTCACTGATGGACATTTGGGTTGATTCCAAGTCTTTGCTATTGTGAATAGTGCTGCAATAAACATACGTGTGCATGTGTCTTTATAGCAGCATGAGTTATAATCCTTTGGGTATACACCCAGTAATGGGATGGCTGGGTCATATGGTACTTCTAGTTGTAGATCCTTGAGAAATCACCATACTGTTTTCCATAATGGTTGAACTAGTTTACAATCCCACCAACAGTGTAAAAGTGTTCCTATTTCTCCACATCCTCTCCAGCACCTGTTGTTTCCTGACTTTTTAATGATTGCCATTCTAACCAGTGTGAGATGTTATCTCATTGTGGTTTTGATTTGCTTTTCTCTGATGGCCAATGATGATGAGCATTTTTTCATGTGTCTGTTGGCTGTATGAATGTACTCTTTTGAGAAATGTCTGTTCATATCCTTTGCTCAATTTTTGATGGGGTTGTTTGTTTTTTTCTTGTAAATTTGGTTGAGTTCTTTGTAGGTTCTAGATATTAGCCCTTTGTCTGATGAGTAGATCGCAAAAAATTTTTTCCCATTCTGTAGGTTGCCTGTTCACTCTGATGGTATTTTCTTTTGCTGTGCAGAAGCTCTTTAGTTTAATTAGATCCCATTTGTCAATTTTGGCTTTTGTTGCCGTTGCTTTTGGTGTTTTAGACATGAAGTCCTTGCCTATGCCTATGTTCTGAATGGTATTACCTAGGTTTTCTTCTAGGGTTTTTATGGTATTAGGTCTAACATTTAAGTCTCTAATCCTTCTTGAATTAATTTTCGTATAAGGAGTAAGGAAAGGATCCAGTTTTCGAAAAACTTTCTATATGGCTAGCCAATTTCCCAGCACCATTTTACTAAATATAGAGATCCTTCCCCATTTCTTGTTTTCTCAGGTTTATCAAGATCAGATGGCTGTAGATGTGGTATTATTTCTGAGGACTCTGTTCTGTTCCATTGGTCTATATCTCTGTTTGCAGTACCAATACCATACTTTTGATTACTGTAGTCTTGTAGAGTATAGTTTGAAGTCAGGTGCCCATTATGCACTCAGCTTTGTTCTTTTGACTTAGGATTGTCTTGGAATCTTTGGGCTCTTTTGGTTCCATATAGACTTTCAGCAGTTTTCCAATTCTGTAGAAGAAACTCATTTAATTGCTTGATGGGATGGCATTGAATCTATAAATAAACTTGGGCAGTGTAATGCATTTCCACGATATTAGTTCTTCCTATCCATGAGCATGGTATATTCTTCCATTTGTTTGTGTCCTCTTTTATTTCACTTTGACGGTGGTTTGTAGTTCTCCTTGAAGGAGGTCCTTTACATCCCTTGTAAAGTTGGTTCCACAGATTATTTATTCCTTTGGAAACGGTGTGAATGGAAGTTCATTCATGGTTGGCTCTCTGTTTGTCTGTTACTGGTGTATAAGAATGCTTGTGATTTTTTGCACATTAATTTTGTATCTGGACTTTGCTGAAGTTTCTTATCAGCTTAAAGCAGATTTTGAGCAGAGACGATGGGGTTTCTAAATATATACAATCATGTCATCTGCAAACAGGGACAATTTAACTATTCTTTTCCTAACTGAATACCCATGATTTCTTTCTCTTGCCTGATTGCCCTAGCCAGAACTTCCAACACTATGGCGGAATAGGAGTAGTGAGAGAGGGCATCCTGTCTTCTCCAGTTTTCAAAGGGAATTTTCCAGTTTTGCCCATTCAATTATAGTATTTGGCTGTGGGTTTGTCATAAATAGCTCTTATTATTTTGAGATACATTCCATCAATACCGAATTTATTAGAGAGTTTTTAGCATGAAAGGGCTGTTGAATTTTTGTCAAAAGGCCTTTTCTGCATCTATTGAGATAATCATGTGGTTTTTTGTCTTTGGTTCTGTTTATATGCTGGATTACATTTATTGATTTGCATATATTAGACCAGCCTTACATCCCAGGGATGAAGCCCACTTGATCATGGTGGATAAGCTTTTGATGTGCCTTGGGATCGGTTTGCCAGTATTTTATTGAGGATTTTTGCATCGATGTTCATCAGGAAATTGGTCTCAAATTCTGTTTTGTTGTGTCTCTGCCAGGCTTTGGTATCAGGATGATGTTGGCCTCATAAAATGAGTTAGGGAGGATTCCCTCTTTTTTCCTATTGATTGGAAGAGTTTCAGAAGGAATGGTACCAGCTCCTCATGTACCTCTGGTAGAGATTCAGCTGTGAATCCATCTGGTCCTGGACTTTTTTTGGTTGGTAGGCTAATAGTGTGCCTCAACTGGAGCCTGCTATTGGTCTATTCAGGGATTCAGCTTCTTCTGGTTTAGTCTTGGGAGAGTGTAAGTGTCCAGGAAATTATCCATTTCTTCTAGATTTTTCTACTTTATTTGCATAGAGGTGTTTATAGTATTTCTCTGATGGTAGTTTGTATTTCTGTAGGGGACAGTGGTGATATCCCTTTATCATTTTTTTATTGCATCTGTTTGATTCTTCTCTCTTTTCTTCTTTGTGTGTAGATCTTGCACTAGCAGTCTATCAATTTTATTTGATCTTTCAAAAATAACTCCTGGATTCACATTGAGGATTTTGGGTTTTTTTTTTTTTGTCTCCTATCTCCTTCAGTTCTGCTCTGATGCGTTATTTCTTGCCTTCTGCTAGCTTTTGAATGTGTTTTGCTCTTCTCTAGTTCTTTTTTAATTGTGATATTAGAGTGTCAATTTTAGATCTTTCCAGCTTTCTGTTGTGGGCATTGGTGCTATAGAATTTCCCTCTACACACTGCTTTAAATGTCCCAGAGATTCTGGTATGTTGTATCTTTGTTCTCATTGATTTCAAAGAACATCTTTATTTTCTGCCATTTCGTTGTAGTACCCGAAGTAGTCATTCAGAACGGGTTCCAGTTTCCATGTAGTTGAGCAGTTTTGAGTTGAGTTTTCTTAGTCCTGAGTTCTAGTTTGATTGCACTGTGAGGTCTGAGAGACAGTTTGTTATAATTTCTGTTGTTGTACATTTGTTTGGGAAGTGCTTTACTTCCAATTATGTGGTCAATTTTGGAATAAGTGTGATAGTGCTGAGAGAATGTATATTCTGTTGATTTAAGTGCAGAGTTCTGTAGATGTCTATTAGGTCTGCTTGCTGCAGAGATGAGTTCAATTCCTGGATAGCCTTGTGCTTTCTGTCTCGTTGATCACTGTCTAATGTTGGCAATTGGGGTGTTGAAGTCTCCATTATTATTGTGTATGGGAGTCTAAGTCTCTTTGTAAGTCTCTAAGGACTTGCTGTAGCCCTCTGGGTGCTCCTGTATTCGGTGCATATATATTTAGGATAGTTAAGCTCTTCCTGTTGAATTGATCCCTTTACCATTATGTAGTAACTTCTTTGTCTGTTTGATCTTTGATGGTTTTAAACTCTGTTTTATCAGAACTGATTGCAACCCCTGCTTTTTTTTTTGTTCTCCATTTGCTTGGTAGATCTTCCTCCATCCCTTTATATTGAGCCTATGTATGTCTGCATGTGAGATGTGTCTCCTGAATACAACCAGACTGATGGGTCTTGACTCTTTATCAATTTGCCAGTCTGTGTCTTTTAATTGGAGCATTTAGTCATTTGCATTTTAAGGTTAATATTGTTATGTGTGAACTTGATCCTGTCATTATGATATTAGCTGGTTATTTTTGCTCGTTAGCAGTGCAGTTTCTTCCTAGCATCAGTGGTCTTTACATTTTGGCATGTTTTTGCAATGGCTGGTGCGGTTGTTCTTCCATGTTTAGTCCTTCAGGGTCTCTTGTAAGGAGGCAGGCCTAGTGGTGACAAAATCTCTCTAAGCATTTGCTTATCTGTAAAGGATTTTATTTCTCCCTTCACTTATGAAACTTAGTTTGGCTGGATATGAAATTCTGGGTTTTAAAATTCTTTCTTTAAGAATGTTGAATATTGGCCCCACTCTCTTCTGGCTTGTAGAGTTTCTGCCAAGAGATCTGCTGTTAGTCTGATGGGCACCACTTTGTGGGTAACCGACCTTTCTCTCTGGCTGCCCTTAAGATTTTTTTCCTTCATTTCAACTTTGGTGAATCCTGGCAATTATGTGTCTTGGGTGCTCTTCTCGAGGTATGTGTGGCGTTCTCTGTATTTCCTGGATTTGAATGTTGGCCTGCCCACACTAGGTTAGGGAAGTTCTCCTGGATGATAAACCATCCTGAAGAGTGTTGTTTTCCAACTTGGTTCCATTTTCCCCCTCATTTTCAGGCACTCCAGTCAGACGTAGATTTGGTCTTTTACATAATCCCATACTTCTTGCAGGCTTTGTTCATTTCTTTTCTTTAGATTCTCTTCTTGTTTCATTTCATTCATTTGATCCTCAATCACTGATGCCTCTTTCTTCAGTTGATCGAATTGGTTACTGGAAGCTTGTGCATTTGTCCTGTATTTCTCGTGTCATGGTTTCATCTCTGTCCATTTGTTTTATGGCCTTCTCTGCATTAATTATTCTGTTTATCAGTTCTTCACTCTTTATTCAAGATTTTTAGTTTCTTTAAGCTGGAGTGCGTAATTCCTCCTTTAGCTCTGAAGTTTGATGGACTGGAGTCTTCTTCTCTCTCATCTCGTCAAAGTCATTCCTCCGTCCAGCTTTGAAGTCCATTGCTGGAGATGAGCTGCGTTCCTTTGGAGGGAGATCGGCTCTTATTTTTTGAATTTCCAGCTTTTCTGCCCTGCTTTTCCCCATCTTTGTGGTTTTATCTGCCTCTGGTCTTTGATGATGGTGATGTACTGATGGGGTTTGATTCAGGTGTCCTTCCTGTTTGTTAGTTTCCTTCTAACAGTCAGGACCCTCAGATAATAGGTCTGTTGGAGATTGCTTGGAGTCCACTCCAGACCCTGTTTGCCTGGGTGTCAGCAGCAGAGGTGCAGAAGATAGAATACTGCTGAACAGCGAGTGTACCTGTCTGATTCTTGCTTTGGAGAAAGCTTCCTCTCAGGGTGTACTCCACCGTGTGAGGAGGTGTGGGGTGTCGGTCTGCCTTGCCCTTAGTGGAGGATGTCTCCCAGTTAGAGCTCTACTCAGGGTCAGGGACCCCTTGAGCGAAGCAGTCTGTCCGTTCTCAGATCTCAACCTCCCGTGTTGGGAGATCCACCTCTCTCCTCAAAGCTGCCAGACAGAGTTGCTTTAGTCTGCAGAGAGGTTTCTGCTGCTTTTTGGTTGTTGTTGTTGTTGTTTAGCTGTGCTATCCCCAGGGTGGAGTCTACAGAGACTGGCAGGCCTCTTGAGCTGCTGTGAGCTCCACCCAGTTCGATCTTCCCAGGGCTTTGTTTACCTGCTTAAGCCTCAGCAATGGCTGGCCCCTCACAGCCTGGCTGCTGCCTTGGGTTGGGCCACTTGAACTGCTGTGCTAGCAATGAGGAAGGCTCCGTGGGCGTGGGACCCTCCCGGCCAGGTGTGGGATATAATCTCCTGGTGTGCCCGTTTGCTTAAAAGCGCACCAGTATTATTGGGGTGGGGTGCAATTCCAGGTGTTGTGTGTCTCAGTTCTCCTGGCTGGGAAAGGGATTACCTTCCCCCTTGTGCCTCCCAGGTGAGGCGATGCCTCGCCCTGCTTCAGCTCTGGCTGGTCGGGCTGCAACAGCTGACCAGCACGGATTGTCCGGCACTCCCTAGTGAGATAAACCCAGTATCTCAGCTGATAATGCAGAAATCACCTGTCTTCTGTGTCGCTCACGCTGGGAGCTGGGGACTGGAGCTGTTCCTATTCGGCCATCTTGCTCCGCCCCCTCCTCAATACATTTCATAGAACTTAACCGTAAAATGATCTCAGCCTGTAGTTTTTGACTACGTGTTTTACTCAAGTTCTCTTTTTGTGCCTATTTTGTTCATATATATGTATCTTTAGAAATTTGTTTCATCTAAGTTTTCAAATTTATTCATGTATGCTTGCATACTGAACATATTTATGTGGACATTATAATTACATTACTGTTTTTATAATCTCTGTGGTACCTTTATTATCCACCCTTTTATTACATATATTTGACATAAGAAGCCTCTTTACTTTGATCGGTCTCACTAGAGACCTTTTTTTAAATATACTATATTTTCAGACACCAAATTGACATTACTGTTAAACAATCTTGTGTTGGAAACAAGAAATATTTCTAAATAACTCTTACTTTTTATAGAATATTAAGAATTGTAGAATGTTGCCTCAGTGTCAGGTTAGTTTTAACTAATATGGTTAATTTTGTTAGTTTGGTTTTTTTGATCTTCTCTCTTACTTTTTTTCCTCTCTCATTCCTTATTTCACTGATTTCTGTTTGAAACACTTGTCCCTTTGAAATATGTGTTTGATGAGTTATTTTAGAACATTCGATTCTACTACAGAATGAGGAAAGTGAAAAAGAAGTATGAATAACAAGCAGTTAGTAAACTGTGAGATATAGTAGACAAAGAATGAGTTGAATAGAGCAGATGTGTGTTTAACATAGATTTAAATCTTCTACCCATGGTGACACCTATTCTACTTCTTGTGTCCTCTGCCCAAGAAGTGCAGATGAAACCCATAGCTGATAATAATTAGAAAGCTCAACAGTAGTCACAAGTACTTGTCCCTGCAACTCCTTGATAGAGTAAGTACTATATGTTGGCTGTAGTCACTTTTCATATCCTGTATCCCATTGCTAAGCCTCAACTCTGGTTTCTCACATCCACATCTTCAGCAGGGAATATGTGATTAGAGAGGACATGTGAACACTGTACTAAAGGATTGACGTAGTGTGGCTATACTACCATGCTAATGCTCTATCCTAGGTGTGCTAACCTACCTCATCTCCTTCCTAAAGCTTTCCACTAATTGCTTAAGTAAACTGCATGATTTGAGCATCTTAACTTAGTCTGTGAGCCTTCCTGGGATAGCTTGCATGCAAATATACTTGGAGGTTATTGTTACATGAAGGTAATGTCTCATATGACATTGCCCTCCTTGTGTTTTTGCTTTTACTCTGTTGCTGACTTTCTGATTTGTTCTTAAAGGCATCTAAATTTTAAGCTTCCTTCTAGGAACTGCTCTAGGCATGTTCCATAAATTTAGAGATGTAATGGTTTCTTTATCGAAGTAGTATTAATACAGTTGGCCCTACATAGTTGTGGATTCCACACCTGCAGATTGAGCCAACTATGGATAAAAACTATATTTAAAAAACAGTACAATTAACAATACAACTCCTGAAAAAATGCAAATGGAAAATATATTATAGTAACTATGTATTATTTACATTGTGTTAGGTATTGTAAGTAATCCAGAGATAATTCAAAGTATATGAAAGGATGTATGTAGATTGTATGCAAATACAACACCATTTTATATAAGGAAATTTAGTATCCTTGGATTTTGGTATGAGGGAGGGATTCTAGAACCAATCTCCTGGTGGACATCCAGGAACAACTGTAGGTAAAACTAATATGTTTTGACTGATATAAGATTGATACCATTCTCTAATTCTTACTATCCTTTTAAAGGCAAGGATTGTTTAGATATGTTTATTGTCTCCAACATCAGATTACTTAGGCTACAATTTGCTATTAATTTCTAATTTTTTTGCATTATGGTCAGAGATCTTTGGCATGGTATACATTCTTTAGAATTAATGGAGGTTGTCTTCAGGATCTTAAATATGGCTGTTTAGTAAACATTCTCTGTATATTTAAAAGAATGCACATTTCCTGTTTGTTGAGTATAGCGTTTGGTATATTTTTAATTGCTTGAGATTGACAGTTGTATTTTTTCAGGTATTTTACCATACTGCTAATATTTTATTTGTTTGATCTAGCATATTCTAAGACAGATGTGTTAAAATCCTCAATTACAACTGATAAATCATCTGTAGGGTCTGAATGTTTGTGTTCTCTGAAAATTCGTATGTTAAAACTTAATCCCCAATGTGGCAGTATTAAGAGGTGGGGCCTTTCTGGGAGTGATAAAGTCATGAGTGTGCCTACCTCATGAATGGAATTAGTGCTCTTATAAAAGAGGCCTGAGATCCCAGTTACTCAGGAGCCTGCAGCAGGAGAATAACTTGAACCCAGGAGGCAGAGGTTGCAGGAGCAGGGATCATACCACTGCACTCCAGCCTGGGCGACTCAGCGATACTTCATCTCAATAAATAAATAAATAAATAAATAAACAAACAAACAAATAAATAAATACATAAATTAGGCCTGATGAAGCTCCTTTACCTTCTTCCACCATGGGAAGACAAATAGGAGATAACTTCTTTGAGGAACAGGCCCTCACCGGACACCAAATCTGTTGGTGCCTTTGTCTTAGACATGTCAGCCTCTGGAACTGTGGGCAATCAACTTCTGTCTAAATAACCTAGTCTAAGGTGTGCTGTTACAGCAACCTGAATGTATCAAGATGCTGCCCTTTATGATATTTTTTTTGTCCTAAATTCTATTTAGGGCCAGGCCCAGTGGCTCATTCCTGTAATCCCAGCACTTTGGGAGGTCGAGGAGGGTGGATCACCTGTGGTTGGGAGTTCGAGACCAGCCTGACTAACATGGAGAAACCCCATCTCTACTAAAAATACAAAAAAATTAGCCGGGTGTGGTGGTGCCTGCCTGTAATCCCAGTTACTTGGGAGGCTGAGGCAGGAGAATCACTTGAACCCAGGAGATGGAGGTTGCCGTGGACCGAAATCGTGCCGCTGCACTCCAGCCTGGGCAATAAGAGCGAAACCCCATCTCAACAACAACAAAATTCTATTTAGTCAGATATTAAGAGAGAACTTCCAATTTATTTTGGTTCATATTTCCCCAGCATAACTTTTCCCATTCATTTTTGATCTTTTGTTTTCTTATTTTCTTATGTATATCTCTTATTTCCTGTTGTGCTTTGTGTCTTATGTGCATCTCTTGTTGTCTGTGGGGTTTTTTTTCCAGTAAGAGAATCTCTGTTTCTAATTGGCAACTATGATCACCTTATTATAAATGTTATATGAAGACTTATTTCACACATCTTAAGACCCATACTCATTAAGTTACCCACACTGCTTTTTAAATTACCAAATCTCTCTCTTTCTCCTAAAAGAGAGAATCTTTATCCTGCTCTCAGGTCACGATTTCTTCTTGTCCTAATCTTGTCAATATTAACAAAACTTTTAGCTTGGGGCATTTATTTGGCAATTTTGGAGTTATTGCTAGTTGAGGTCTTTTGTCTTTAACCATAGAGAGTTTTAAAACATATTTCTGTGAATATGTCCCCTTCTCCATTTTCATTTTTGTGTCTTTCTGGTACTCCTACTGTTGATATTGGCAATTCAATTTCTATATCTCTTGGTTTTTCTTTTCTGCTTTGTATCTCTTTATTATTTCCTGCTTCCTCTGAGATTTCCAATCTAGTTTTTAACTCACTAATTAATTTTTAAGTAGTGTCTAAATTATCACGTGTTATTTATTTCAACTATTCTGTATAGTGTTACTTCAGGTATTGCATTTTTATAACCAGTAAGTCCACTGGCTTCCTTTTTTCCTGTTGTTTCTTTTAAAATTAATTACTAATTATTGACATGCGTGTGTCCTCTCTGCTTCTATAATTTGTCCAGGGTTGGTATCCAGAGAGGGAACTAGCACCCTAACCAGTTTGCTGTCTTGGCTGTCCCTCCCGTTCCTCAGTATCTCTTCTTTCTTGACTCTCTACCTTTTTTCATCATCTGTTGCATAGTTGAATGGTGAATGATATTCATAATCTTCATCACCCTATCTATTCAGACCCCAATTCTCGAAACTAATAAGTGGAAATCCTGCTATAAACAGTATTAAGTGCAGCCCTGACTACTTATATGTAGCTTTTTTGCAGGCCTCAAATTAGGACTGGTGTGTCCATTGAGAAACCATGAAAAGTTTCCCAAAACATGTTTTGTCTCTCAAATATCTGCACAAAGACAACATTCAAAGTGAAGAAGCTGCAAACTAGTGTTGTGTGTGAAAAACTCGCTGGCTAAAAATAGAAATCACCACTATGGAAAGAAACCCTTAAAACTATAGAAAAATAAATTTTATCTGAAGACCCTTTTTGGTTGAAGGAATCTATGGACAATGAATTAAGTTAATTTTGGACCAAAAAGATACATGTTGTGAATGATCTCTCTTCTCTTAACCAATGGGAATTTAATATGCAATATTTTTTTAGAGCTAAAAAAGGGGAACAGCCTTACCTCGAGAGGCTGGCTGTTATAGTAGGACCCACCAAGATGGCAATTTAAAAAACAGAGGCATTGGGCAGCCTTGATTCAAATCCTAGCTCAGCTACTTACTAACTGTGTGATTGTGGTAGAAAATTTACCCAATTTCTCTTCCATGTAATTTTCTCATCACTAAAATGGGCATAAAGAGAGGATTCATAATGTTATAAAGAGTAGGTGAGCTAATGTCTGTTGGTCTATTATATTGAGTACTGTGTTTTAATGATTAGTGTTTATATCTCTCTCTTCTTAAATCATCTCTGTTAAAGGGGTGCTCTGAAGATCTTTAAACCCACAATATTCCTCTCCTGATGAGAGCATACAGAAGCTGCAATGCATGAGTGCAGTGAAGAAGAGACTACATCCTGAGACATGCTTGCTGCACGGAGACTAGCCACCAATTCTGCTGTGCAGAGATTTCAGGAGTTTACAGCTGGTTCTATGTTTAGTTGTATGGCCTCTGTATGAGAGACCAGTGTGCTAGCTTTAATCAGCCAGTCTGGCAGGTTTGGATGGAGACAGATTTCTCAATCTTTTCTGATTTTTTTTTTTTTTTTTCATTAAAGACATCTCAACTGGTTGTATTGAATTTCTACTAGGCACTTCACCTGCAAGACTCTGAGATTTTATTGGAGGCAAAATTCTCCAAATTAAAATAACAGTTCTCTTAAGCAAAAGAGACTGTAGTGGAATGAGGTGACATTGCTGGTCAATAGGTGAAGAGGCATGGCACAGTCTGTGTCTCAGTGGAGGATTTCTGGGAAAGCTAGATAGAAGGCATTGAATTTCTGTAAATGGAAAATGGCATTGATCAGTGACTTAAGAGACTGGCTGCCAATGCTTAAGATAATGGAAAATCTCTGAAAATTGTCAGAGATGCTTGCTAATCTGAATGGAGGAAGACATAATATTAGAAAATCTTCCTGTCCTTTGTTGGTTACAGTTTCAGTGACTGTGTTTTCTTTCCTTCAATGCTTCATATTATTCAGAGATATTAAAAAATGTTAATTTCATGTCCAGAAGAAAAAAATCAGAAATACAGTTAGTTCTTAATTTGCAAATGTTGCTTCTCTGTCTTCCTTTGCCCTCACATGCACATATTATCATCCTTTTCTGCATGTTTCCAGTTATTGTTTCCTGTAACCTCCTGCTTGATACAAGTTATTAGTTCAGTAAATCAACTTTCATAAGCTTAAGTTAGGAATGTCATCTTGTTTACTCTGTCAAAATAGCAAATAGAATTTCCTTCTGCGTTTACCTGATTACTCTTCTAAATATGGATTCTGATCTACCCTCTTCATAAATAATTTCATTTTAAACCCAAAAGCGTTAACTCCTGTGAGAACTAGTTAAGCTGTAATCTAACCAATGAAAGAACCACCATTTTAGACCTTGTCAAGAAAGTGACTCCTGCTTGAGCCTTTGTCCTGAGATCTTGTTCTGAGAATATTTCTTACAACTAGAGCTCTTATGTCCAGTATTAATGAGGAGGGAAGATCACACTCAGCTACCACCTCCAGCCACATGTTTCACTTTGCTCTTCCACCCCAAAGATATCAATGGTTATGGTTTTAGGCTAATAGTTCACTTAGAAGGTTTATATTTTTACCCCTGCACCGAAAAGAAGCAGTCCCTACTGTAAAGAAGGTTTGCCTTGATAACTGCTATTAATAAGTATTTGTTATATAGCAGGATGGAAGGCATATGAAACATCTGTTGAATCGATGTCTAATGAGCGAAGTGATGAATGAGAATGATTGTAGCTCAATGATGATAGCATTTTTATCACGTTTTTTCCAACATTTTCCCCTGCAGTAACTGTAATATTCATTTGCACCTAAAGGCCTATTTTGGGTCAACAAATAGGAGCCAAAGCTAAAGGGAAGCTGACCATCTGAGTACGACTTTATCTCTTGAGAAATCATGTTTTATGGTATGATGCGAAATTGTTTTGTTCTTTAAGATCACAATGATAATAATATTTATTTGTATTCACCCCTGGAATGTAAGGGAAAGATGTAATCCTTACATATCCTTTCAGAAGAAGTTTCCCAGATCTCATGAGGCCACAATTTTGGATGCTCTCCCATAATGAGAAGAATCTACAAATTGCTCCTGTTCCCCTTTATTAGTCCATCAGAGTTCTCATTTAATCGTCATTTTTTCCATTTCATGCTTTCCAGATCCGAAAACCTTTCCAGTGGTGGCCTTTATGCATTCTAATGATAGTTAATTGGTTGTCTTTCATCTAGCCTTAGTTTCTCTCCCAAACTATATTAAAAGCCAATGATTGTAACAATTCTAATGATCTGATGTGATATTGGACAGATCAAGTCTGGTCCCAGAATAATGAATAAAAAAACAAGAATAAAAGGATATAATACTTTCTTACACTTGATTTCTTTGCTGTGCTTCCTAAACTTATGCAATATTGATTGACACTGGTGTGTGGTGTTGGGTTATCAAGGGCATGAGAACAGTGTCACTGAATTTACAATCAAATTGAGACTAAAGATGGTTGTACTAATAAAGATAATAAATTTGATATGTTTGCGTATGGTTTTTAACCTATGCTTTTAGATTATCTTTCCCACTCCTACAGTACAAACGAGATGGGATGTTAGCAGCCCATGGCTGAAATGAAAAACAGCATGGAATGAACAGGAGACGAGATGAATGAATGAAAAGATGAATAATATATTTCTTTAGAAAAATATGCAAATATACATCTTTTTGCTTTTAACATGCTTTGTATTAATTTATACATATACATATCATAAGCATTTCACATAATTTGGGCAGAACTGTGTGCAATTCTATAATAAGCTATTTTGTTTTCTTCAGCCACTACTATATTAGCATAATAACATCTAAAATGTTTTAGCAATATATTATCACATTTGTACCAGAGCTGCCAGAAATACTCTGTTTTCCATGCTTGTAAACAAAAATAGAACAACACTACATAACACTGTGATTGGAAAAATACCTTCTTTTCAATTCCTCCCTTACATTCAGTAAAGGAGACTTAAACTACTTTAGTATCCAAAATTCACTTTCTCTGTAGAAATATAATTTTCTCTGGGTGCACTAAATATGTAACCATAACAAATCAATTTATTATCTTTCCACAACTAAATCACTTCTGAAAGGCAGTGGCAAAATATGACACAGATGAGACTGGAGATTTGGAGGGTTTCAATGTACCTCCTCATTTAGTGTACAAATTAAATAATGGTAACTCTGATTACTGTTGCAAATTCACAAATTAATTTCAGGTGCCGTTAATGATACTAGTTTATTCAGGATTGTTAAAAATCTTATACTGGGAAGTAAAGAGAGATATGGGAATACAATACTGGATTTTAATGAGAACCGTTAAACATGAATTAATTTATGGTTAAATTTGTAGCAGCTAATTTTTTCCCTCTCCTATTTTGGTAATAACAAGAAACAAGAGGTCAACCACAACATGATTTATAATTAGCCCTCCTGAATCTTCCTGGAAAAGACTGAGATCTTGTTAAGCTTTGAAGCTGGGTGGAAAGCAGTTAATGGACTTATGTGGAGTCTTTTAATTACCAATTTTCAACAAATTTATCTCTTACTGTTAGATAGCACCCAAGGGCAAGAGGTAATCTGCTTTATAAACCTTGGAGTAATTTGCTTTATAAATACTGGAGTTTAGGAAAGTGGAAAACTCTCTTTAAAGGGAGTATTGTCTTCCACTAAGAATTATATTTTTGGCAGTTTTGTAAAAATTTTTAGTGATAGATTTTTTGTGACCTCTCAGTTTATAAATGTCAGCAACTAAAGTACATTCAACATTAAGACCAATTCTTTACAACAGCTAGGGCCTGCCCAATGGACAGGATTATCCAAAACCAAGCTGAGCATGTAATGTTTCCAGCAAATTGACTCTAAATTTCTTTTGCATTCAAAGCATACATCTTCCTGCCAAATGCAGGTATTTTTCTTCACATATTTAGTAATCTCTCTATTAGAAAGCCACTTTGTCTTGCAGAGGTCATGTAGTTCATGTGGTTTACATTGTAAGGATAGTAAAACATCTCAGTAACATCAGAATTGACTGAAATTAAAAAAAATAAAAATCAGATCCATAGCCAAATACAGAAATATTCTAATTCAAAATCCAGAGTTAAAAAGAAAAATATTGACAATGATTTTAATTTTTCAAAGTTATAAATGGCTCAAAATTGACAAGGAGCACCCTGTATCTGAACTAGGTCAATTTCATTGTTTTTCTTTGATACTTTGCTTGCATTACTGTGACATTTGCATCTCAGTCCTGGATGAATGATGGAGTTCACAAGTTGCAGTGGGAGATTCCATTCCTAGACTGTCTCCCAAAGCAATAGTACCAAGATTAACTTTCTTCAAATTTACTATGGACAAATTCACTGAATAATTCTTCACAAATGATATGTTCGGTTCCTGGGAGGATGGAGAACACTTTAAACACATGGTGTTTCTCCCAGGAAATGATGGCTCAGTGATCACGATGCTGTGTTTGCTTCACATTCAAGCGGATGTTTCTTGCTCTATGATATTCAAAGGGATGATCTCAACACTCTCCTCGCCTTGGTTGTTGGCTGGTTCATTCCTCGGCTCCTGATGGCAGATGTAAACCCGGATGTCGCCGGCCTCCGCAGCAGCTGCAGCGCGAGCCGAGCGGTTGGAGGGGCGCCTCCCCCAGCGCTGGTTCCATTGAATTTTGAATTGGACCCATTGGCGCTTCACGGTGGTTTGGACCTGGAAGAGAAAAAGCAGCCTGGTTTTTATATGATAGTCAGAAACGATCCATGCAAAGTTTATGAACATCATTCTTAGAGCTTATCAGATGTTAAAGAAAGTTAAATTGTAATTCTCATCTAAAGGGCTGGGCTGTGTATGCTGTGGCCACAGAATATACTTGGAAGAAGAATTTGCAAATAGAAGAACTGCGTTACTTGCCTAAATTACCCCTGACAAGGTTGTTTGCTAGTTTTAAGAACAGGTTTCTTTAGCTTTCATATCCCGTGAATAAAAATTGATTTGGTTTACCAGGTAATGTGGTATGCATGTCATAATAGGGAGAAAGGTTGATAAAACTTTTTATATGCTACCATCCCTGATAAGGCAGAAGTTTTTATTTAAGTGTGCACATGAAAAATATATATGTAAACCATAGCGCAGTTCTGGATTTTATGATACCAGCCTCATACCGTGAACTTTTCCTTGTCCAACATGACTTGAGAGGGGGTATGCCAGACACACCTCTGGTTAATGCCATGACAACTTCTTAAGAATAAGATTTCAATCTCTTTCTTTTGAAAGACTTCTAAAATGTAAATAAACTTTCCAGACTTGTTTTATAAATACGATAAATTATATATTGAACACAAGAGGTGAAGATGTTAACATCAGAAAGCTCTAAATATGAAAACTACAATAACCACAACTGAAAACAGCATCACAGACAGTGAATTTGCTTGTCTAGCTCTGCTTTTTATAGAACCAAATTCAACTTAGTAGTTAAGTTCCTCCTTCCTGTTGTCTCCAAAATTCTTGCTTTTCTCTATAGCTGAACAAAACGAAAAAAGAGATTATTGCAATAATCTCTATTCTGTGTTTCTGAGTTTCTATTGCTTTGTACATATGACAAGCTTACCTAAAAATATTTGCATCAATTTATTAATACATCCTTAGTTCATTCTGCTGCCAAACTCACATATGACAGCTAAACACATGAGAGAGAAACTGGGGAATATATAATGTGAAATAAATCATGAAAACTACTTGATCATGGAGAATCATTTTATCTACTTTACATTTGTACAAATCTGAAAGATGAGAAAAATGACAGCAAAACCGATTACTGTTATAAAACTGTATGTATAATATAAGGCTGAATGGTTCTGTGGCAAATATACTTTTTTTCTGTATCTAGTAGAGTAACAGTCTCCTCTGAGAATTATATTGTTCAGATATTTTTAAAGATATTACTCAGGGAAAGACAAAGTCAAATGATTCCTCAAAAAGCAACTAAACGGAGTACAGAAATTGTAGCTGGAGAAGTTTATCTTCACATAGCACAGCAACCGTAAGGTTTGAGGTGACAAATGGCAATCAGAATTATTTAGCAATCTGATAGTTTGGAATAGTAGACTTTTCAGATTATGGAGGCAACACATCCTGCGTTTTGTTTTACTTTGTTTTGGAGGTAATGAGTGCTTGCATGCAGGGTACTTTATATCTAAAGTGATTTAAAACAGACAAAGACAAAAACTTTAAGTGCTAAGGAATAAGGTGGGCCATGCAGCTAAAAGTTGTATTGAAAAAAGCCACACAGGAACAAAAGATAGAATAACAAGTTTCAGCTGTTCATTGAGTGTTTACTATGTACATAAGTATGTGATCTATATTAACTTATTTAATCCTCACAACAGCCCTATGGGAAGGGCACTATTATCTTCACTTTACGGATGGGGCACTGAGGTTACTCAATGTGTCCAAAATCATATAGCTAGAATGTGGCAAAGCCACAGTACCAAGCACAGCCTGGCTTTATTTGGATGGTACCATTACCGTAGCTTCAATGCCAGGGTTATAATCTAGGAACCATCAAATGCCCCACTGAGAAACTGGGAAATATACAGGTTCAGCACGTTTTTGGAGAAGCAATGTCTCCAGTCAAAGGAAGTTGAGAGGCCGGGCGTGGTGGCTCACACCTGTAATCCCAGCACTTTGGGAAGCCGAGGTGGGCGGATCACGAGGTCAGGAGATCTAGACCATGCTGGCTAACACAGTGAAACCCCGTCTCTACTAATAATACAAAAAATTAGCCAGATGTGGGGGCGGGTGCCTGCAGTCCCAGCTACTCAAGAGGCTGGGGCAGGAGAATGGTGTGAACCTGGGAGGCGGAGCTTGCAGTGAGCCCAGATTGCGCCACTGCACTCCAGCCTGGAGGAAAGAGCGAGACTCTGTCTCAAAAAAAAAAAAAAAGGGGGAAGCTGATAATTTCCACTAATTCAGTATCTCTTAAATACCAAGATTTTCCTTGTAGCTGAAACTTACACATATATTTACAAGTATCCAAGCAGGCAGTTACGAGTTTAGAGTTAGTTTGCAAAAGGATCCAGCATGAAAAACAGGTCTTTTATTTCTCACCTGTCCTTTTAAAATAACTCCCATTAGAGTATCCATTTATATTAATAAAGTACACAGCCCAGCATGGGGCCAAACGGTTTGATTTCTATTTTAATTTTTTAAAGTTATTATTACAGAAAGGATCATGGCCTTCTCTAATCGCATCTAAAATTATAACCTATCCTTTTGTGTGGAGATGGCAACCTGCTTTGATTTGTAAACTATTCATATAATAACAGGCCCTTAGCAGCATATAAAAGACACCTAAAGAATTATAGACTAATAAGGGCAATTATCTCCTACAATATCACAGGTTGAGCCTGATGCTGCTCTGATGACGAGAATAAGGGCATTTAATCTGAAAAACAAAATAAAACAAAACAGGGAGAGTTTTGTTGCTCCTGAAAATAAAAGAAATGTTATTAGTTGTAAATGGGATAAATGTAACAACAACAAAAAGATTTGAATTATATAAATTCATCACTCACTAAAAAAGCAACACACTTTTTACATTTTTTCCTAATTATATCCATTTATGTATTGCCAACTTAAAGAAGTAGAGCCCTGGTCTTACAGTTTGAAGGCATAACTATTACATCTGGCTCTATTAATAAGCTTTGCAAAGTTGGTATGTTTAGGTCTCAGTTCCTACATTTGTACAAAACAAAATAAGGTTAGAGTCTTCACGGTTGGATTTGAACGTTTTTGTCTTTCACCTTTCTTTCCCCGAGTTCATTATAAACACCTACTATAGTTACGTACTGCAGAATGGAAGGTGAGGTTTAACCTAGGAGTTTTGATCCAATGAATGCAAAGATTGTAATGCCTACTCCTTCACACTGTCACCACAATCTAACAGACCTGCTGCAATCTGAGCTTAAGATTTAGAAATCATGATTTAGAAATCATGATTTAAAAAAATTAAAAAAAAAAAAACAACTTTAAATTCCCTGGAAGTTAAAAAGTAATTGCACACCTTTTGTTTGTTTGTTTGTTTGGTGTTTTTTTTTTTTTTTTTTGAGATGGAGTCTTGCTCTGTCTCCCAGGCTGGAGTGCAGTGGCGCAAGCTCAGCTCACTGCAAGCTCCGCATCCCGGATTCAAGCGATTCTCCTGCCTCAGCCTCCCAAGTAGCTGGGACTACAGGCGCCTGCCACCACGCCCAGATAATTTTTTTTTTTTTTAGTAGAGATGGCGTTTCACCATGTTAGCCAGGATGGTCTCAATCTCTTGACCTTGTGATCTACCCACCTCGGCCTCCCAAAGTGCTGGGCTTACAGGCGTGAGCCACCACGCCTGGCCTAGATGGTTTTATATGACTTCTGAAAGCCAGATTCCTATTAAGTCCTATTAATTAGATGCTAAGGGATACTTGTGAATATTATTTACAAAGTTGTTGCCAACATTCTTTTCAGCCTTTTGGAGGCCATAGTGGCAATATCTCTACTGGTCTCTGATTTTATCTTACAAAATCTATATGCTCTATAATTAAATTATTAATTTATCTATAATTAATCTATAATTAAGTACATGATCAGGGCTTTTTGATTCCCATTCATTATCTCTTTTCCTATGTTTGGGGAAGATTCCTTGTTCTAAAAGATAGCAATACATAAGTATCATTTATAATAAGGGTAGACTTTTTGAAAACATTTAACCTTTGTATTTCTTAATTTTCTTAAATAAAATTTCCCACATCTCCCCAATTCATTAAGTCAAGGTCATCCACTGCTTGAAACACAAGTATGATTGTGTCTAGAATCGTGGTTCTTAAAGTGTAGTCTCTGGGTCAGCAACATCAGTATCACCTGGGAACTTGGTTAGAAATGCAGGTTCTCAAACCCCACCCCAGACCTACTGAATAGGAAACTCTGCTGCTAGGGTCAAGCAATCTCTGGTTTCACAAATCTTCCAGGTGATTCTGATGTACACCCAAGTTTGAGAATACTGGTCTAGACCAAAGAAAATTATTGCTTAGCTTTGAGACTGTGAGTCTCAAAGCTGACTTTCTTATATCTCTAGAAAGACATTGTATTGAAAATCAGGCTTTATTGAGTGGAGAATATCTAAACAGAAAAAAACTTCTCTTTGCATATCTTGTGAAAATCTTACTGGTCTGCAGATAGTATTTTACTAAAAGCTACAGGGTAGAAAACATGTAGAATATGATATAGGTAGAGACCCTCACAGACAGGAAGGGGAAGTGGTGAGTGCACAGCCCTAAGAGGCCTGAGAGGAAGAGGAGAGAAAGACAGTTGCACAAATGGCCTTACATTTCTCCTTCATGGTGGGAGTACCTGGGAAAATGGGGAGAAGAAATCAAGCAAGAGATAATTTGCTTTCTTAGGAACACTCCATTGTATCAAGTTTTTCTTTTCGATTTGAAAGCAGAGTCTTGAAAATAGCTAGCCCTGAAAAGAAACTCCACATTTGCCCCTGGCACTATGTCCAACAGCAGAGCAGCAATGGCTATGGCATGTAAGGAAGATAGATTCACAGGCTCTATATGGTGTGAAGAAAGGAGCTGGAGTTCCAGGCTCCTCAGGTAGCTTGGTGGAAAGAACTCGTGAATCAGAATAGGGCTGTGGCTTCATCAAGGAGGCCACAGAGTGAAAAGACCTCTTGAGTGCTTAGTAGTAAGGGGAACCAGCGTGAACTTCATCAGTGGGTGCTGGCATTATAACTTGGCAGCCAGTTGCTCTTTTGGACAAAGGCTTTTTGAATTTACTGAATATTTTCTACAAAGAGACTGCTGTAAACCACTAGAAGCTGGTGGAATAGTCTCTTGAAAGCGGGATAAGCTACAGGAAACAAACAAAATTTTAGCTTTTGCACACTCCAATTTGTGACAGTTAAATGGAGATGTTTCTGATCATGCTACTTTCATCTATAAACTATTTTATCCACGATGTACAGAGAATAGCAAGACACAAGAAAAGGGAGAAAATCCAGTGTGTTGTTAGAACTTTCATTTCTAAGCTACTTCTTGGAAACAAATTGTGCATTTTTTATAGCTGCAATCATCTTTTTCAGGTCTTTTAGATACCTAATAATTTACTGATATGTTTGGATAATCAATGTCTACTCACTTGGAAGAGTCATTGTAGGAAATGCTTGATACATATGCATGCTCTATGGTCATCTCCCGATTCCTGTTACTTTAATTCTTCACATTCCTTTCCTGCTTCTAGTCTACCCACTGACTCTCTATATGATTCATTTTCATAATGATCATTTCACTGATAACATACCAATCATGAATCAAAATTCAAAAATGAAATAATCATTTCATTGATAACATACCAATCATAATCAACATTAAATTGAACATAACACAATGTGATGTGATCTCATTATCACATTGAGTTAGCCCCCTAGATTTCTGCTAAAACTCAGTATTCAGTCAGGCATCGTCCCATCACAGCCCTATCTTAGATGCAGCTGGAAATAACTTCCCGCATGTGTGAGTGCCCTATCTGTGTTCAATGTTGTAAGGTGACGCATTCACAGCTGAGACTCAGATGCCTAAAATCCATGGGCCTGTGATATTACATTTGGCACAGTACACAATTTCTACATTATTAGAAATGTCACACTTGTACCTTCCCCCAGTAACGGGATCTTAATGAAAATGGAAATGGTTTCTTTACTTCAAAATCAGAGATAGCGTACACTCAAATGAACTCGAGACATTCAATTGCTAGGGTACCCCTGGGTTTTCTTTCTATGTCCGACACTTTCAATGACAGTATCATAGCTAAGACGCAATAAATATTGTGGAATTTTTACAAATGCATGCAATCCTCTTGTGTTTTTCCAGGTATGCCCCACAGAGCTTGATTTCTTATATCAGCTCTATTTTGATATTATTTTAGATGAAAAAGTTTATTTTGCATGCAACCTGAAACAACCCAAAAGGCATGGATATACATTTACAGAAATTGATATAAACATGGGGTGACTTATGCCCTACTCATTTATTAGCTTTTATCATTCTAAAAAATATTAAAATTCTAAAAATATTGCCACTCTAACAGCTGGCAATGGAAGGATGTCTTTTCGTTTATATTCTAGGCCCTTAGTCTAGCCCCTAGCAATAGTAAATGCACAATGTATTTTTGTTGAATGAAGGAATGAGTTGGTAGATGAATTGATGAAGAAAGGAAGGAATAAAATGTAATAATTAAAATGAATAGGAACAATGTAAACTTTGTCATGTTGGGGTTGGAAACAGGTATGAACAGGTCACAGAATAGCAAAATATTGTAGGTGCTCACTAAATATTATTTAACTTAGAAAAAGGAATAGGGAAAAATTATCAACTGACAATGGTTAGAAACATTTCTAATTACTAATAGGAAAGTAATATATTGATGTCTTGGCAAAATGTGATTTGCCTTGTATGGAATTATTCTTAATAGGAATTGATTTAAAATGTTCGAATATGCTTGGGCATTAAAAGTTGTGTGGTTCTAGAAAAAGTATACTAACATAGCTCCAGGAAGGAATTATAGATATAGGTAAGTTAATTGGGACTTAGTCAATTTAATTGAAAATCAGGAAATCTGTGTTCCAGTCTGGGTTATAACCATAACTGCATTTGTGACATTGGGTAAATCACATGATCTTTCTGGAGTTTAGATTTCTTCCCTGAAAAATGAGAAAGATTTTGAATCATGTTCCCTAAAACCCTGGAAGTTCTTTGGAAGGACGTCTGGAGCTATAGAAGTTCCACTTTTATGTTTTATAGATTTGGGTCCCAGGAAAGATTTGGTTGGAAGAAAGGGTAACTCTGGCTAAAAACACCCTGAGAACAGAATGGATCAGCCATATGGCTCTCTAGATTTCACTGATCTAAATATTCGCATTGTAGATTATTTGAGAAATCTTTTTGAATCTTAACTTCAGGGTGATTTACAAACTCTGAATAAGTAGTAGGGCGCTAGCACCAAGCAACTGGAAAAGAAGGTAGGAACTAGTACAAACCGAATGGAGATTGTCTGCCCTAATTAGGGCTTGGGTCTTCCAAAGGGAATAGGCATATGACTTCTCTTTCTAATGGCATCCAGAATAGCTTTCACTATTGCTGCTAAGGGTGCTGATCTGTTCAAGATGCAACCCGAGGAAATTAGCTGGCTGTCTGAATCATATTTACCATTGTACTACACATCCATAGAAAAGATTGAGCTTGGAGTAGTGGAAAAAACATAATGTTGCTAATCACAAAACCCTATGAGGTCAACTGTAGAAGTGAGATGAAATGAAATGTGCACGGAGGCCCTTTGGAAAAAATGCTGCCTTTACATAAATAAGTGATAGTATTATAAGAAATGCCTGCTTACCTCATTGTTGCAGAAGCAGTAGATGGTCGCAACAAAGAAGCCCTAAAAAGGGAAGGAAAAATACAGTTCAAGTTATTTTTGTGCTCATTTTGTTGTTTAGTAAACAATATGATAGACTGCCGGAGAAGGCTCGATGAAGGAAAAAAAGCAAGAAAAAGAATTATCTACCATTCATAGTCAGTGCTGCACTATAAGAATATTCCATTAGAAATATATTTTTTCTTGTTAGGATTCCATTGTTTGGCTAAAAGGACAGCTCTAGTAAATCTAATTAATATTTTGCTCCCTTTAACATGGAGATTTATAGCAGCATATGCTGATTATGGTGAATTTGAAAAAAACACTACGCTTAGAAAATTTAAAAATGGAGACCTTGTAGAATTTAGTAGAGGGATCTTTTACAAGGACAAGTGTCACAGTGGATGGCTGTGGGTCTGTGTCCTGTGTTGTCACGGTGAACTAGTGCAGTACCATACCCACTGCCAAGTTCACCTCTCAGATAAGGACATGGACTAAGAAACAGCCTGAGACCTGGTCACTGCTTGAAGATTTCTTGTGCCCAAGGTTTGACTATGGCCAAAAGCACAGCTTGAACTATTCAAACAATCCCTAAACTTTCTTTCTAGTCCTATTCATTTTGACCTCCTCCTCACATTAAACTAATATAGAAAATAAAACTATTTTGAAATTTGTAATAGAGACAGCAAAACTCTGCCTAAGAGCCTGTGATAGAATTACTCCTGCCGAGGACTCCCACATCCTATCTTGCTATCCAAATACAGCAGTATGCTTGCAGTGGGGCTTTAGATCTGGGGAAAAGTGAATGGAACTAGGGCAGCCATTCTACTATCCAGTGTGGCAGACATGGGACAGCCCAGGACAGCCCCTGAGAGTCCGATGCATTCTCTCCTACATGAGGAGAGGCCTGGATACAACTTCCCTTTATAGCACTGAACCGTCATGAATGGATTCCTGACATTTGCCTGACAAGTGGAGAGTGATAGAGCAGGAGGCATGGACAGCTTTGTGCAAATTCCTCATTACCCTAGAGCCAGCATTTATTTATAAAGGAAAATCTGACAATTTCTGTATCTATGACCAGGGAGAACATGCCTGGATGGGACCAGCTGAGGGCCCTGGGAATGACAGGAAAGCAGGTACAGAAAGAAACAGGAAGAAAGAGCCTCAAAAAAACTGATGTCCTTAAGAATTTTGTCTGGGCTTATTGAATTGGAGGCTTAAATGTTATGACATTTAAGATCATGGGTTTGTCAGGCGTGTGCAGTGGCTCACATCTGTAATCCCAGCACTTTGGGAGGCCGAGGCGGGCAGATTACCTGAGGTCAGGAGTTCGATACCAGCCTGGCCAACATGGTGAAACCCCATCTATTAAAAATACAAAAATTAGCCGGGCATGGTGGCACACACCTGTAATCCCAGCTACTCAGGAGGCTGAGGCAGGAGAATTGCTTGAGCCCGGGAGATGGAGGTTGCAGTGAACTGAGAGCGTGCCACTGCACTCCAGCCTGGCGGACAGAGTGAGACTCTGTCTACAAATAATAAATAAATAAATAAATAAATAAATAAATAAATAATAATAAAAGATCATGGGCTTTAGAGTTAAAATCAGCTAGCTGAATAAACACAGTAGTTGCATAAATACATCTTTGGCTTCCTTACCTGGAAATGAATCAGAGAGTGCATCACGTAATCATATATCTTCCCAAGTATCTTGTTGGAAGGTCTCCAGGGAAAGACGACAAACTGGATTCCCAGCAGGGGCACAAGGATCATGGTGGCCTTCACAGCCTTCAGGTACATGTGGGATTCCGCCTCATGGGTTTCCCTCATTTTGGTCACAAGCACCCGGACAATGTTGAGCAAAAAGAAGAAATTGACCTGCAAATATATGGTGTTATGAGCAAATCATACAGAAAAGTATCACTTAAGAATGTGCACTGTCCTCAGTTTTTGTTTATCCAGTGTGAGCAACAAATGTTACCTATGTAGAACTAGAGAGTCTACCCGGGAGGTAGCACAATTTGCTCAGCATTTCTAGGGCTCTGGAGAAGTGGTTTAATTTTATGTTCCCTCCAGCAGTATATAAAACAGTTGCTAATCATCCTTGCCAACACTTGGTATGAACACTCTTTTTAATATGAGCCTTTCCATGGCGGGGGTGGTGGAGGGTAGTATTATCTCATTCTTGTTTTAATCTGCATTTTCCTGATGATACATGAGCTGAACACTTTTTCATACATTTATTAGTCTTTATTTGGAACACTGCAGATACCTTCTTGGACTCTAAGGTTTGTCTTTTCAGTCTTTAAATGTTGTCTTCATTTTAATGTAGCTGATTTATCAATCTCTTCCTTAAGTGCTTTTTTTATCCTGCTTTAGAAATCTTTCTGTATCTGAAGCTCATGAAGATAGTCACCTAATGTGTCTTTTTTGGGGGGCCTCTATTGTTTGGTCTTTCACATTTAAACCTACAGTTAACTGAAAACACATTTTTTTTGTGCCTGGTTGTGGAAGGAATCAGAATTACTTTTTTCCCCACACATATGCAATTGCTAAATACATGTTTGAAATTTTTTCTGTATGTATATCTAATTGACCATCTCCTCCCTCTGCTCAAAAGTGTTGCTGTCATAAATCAAGTGACCATATTTGCATGGACAGCTCTTTCAAAATGATAATTAATTGATGAATCTTTTTTTTTTTTAGTTTTGAAATGCACTAATGTGCATTTCCTTTAGTCATGAAATTAGGAATTCCAAACATATCAATTTCTGTTAATTTATAGTCATTCACAGTGAAGTATGCATATAATTATCTCAGATACACATTTTAAATTTGGATCCTGGAATCTGCATTTCCTTAAAAATTTCTAGATAATTAAGGCAAGAAATGTGTGTTTTAGAATTTTAAATATAAGAATAATTGCTAAAGATTTTACTTCATTTGTTATTTTATTAGGAGATATTTTATAACCATGAATTTATGAGTAGCTATTATTACTTTTGTTATTTTTAACAGATAAAGATATGGAGCAGTACTAAGTTTTAATGACCTAGAGTTAGAGATTATCTTCCAAAAGTACCTGAAAGACTATTTAATCTAACTTTTTCCTTAAAAAAATCAGGGGACATTTTTAGGTTAATTGATTTATCTAAATTTTCAGAGCTGGTAGATGATAGAGCTAAGACATGAGGCCAAGTCTACTGAATCCTAGGTAAGTAAGAACCGTAGCATCCTCAGGAAGAATCTGACATTTGGCTGGAGTCCACTATTTATTACTATCTCACTAATTGAGCTTGTGTTGAATATTTGAATTTCTGGACCTTAAGTTCACAGAACCAAAGACTTTTAGAGCTCTGGAAAGTCAAAGTTTTCAAAGATCCTAGATGTTCATAACACGAGCAAACTTCTTGCAGCCCCTTGGCCTCTCACCTTTACCTAGGGAGTTTAGTTATAAAAGTCTTAAAATATGAGCTACATTGCTGTTATAGTGTGAGTCTGTAATGAAAATGAGCTCACGATAACCCCTCCACGTGTAAGTAAAAGGCATTTTTTGAAGATTCTAAAATCAAATTGCTTTTTTTTTTACTATAGAATGCCATCAAATTAGCTTCATTTTGAAGTTATAAAACATGATACACAGAACCATATACACAGAAATCTCAACTAAGAGATAACACTACTAACATTGCAGTAAAAAACTAATTCTCACCACAAGTGCCGCCATGACAGGGCCATGGATTATGTAAAGCAAATGGGTTTCCATACTCAGCCAGCAGCTGAAAAAGGGCGAGGGGACACATTAATACACAAATACATTTTATTTATGAATATATTAACTTAAACATTACCATAATACCTACTTGTCATTGAAGTACACAGCCCTGGTAATAGCATGGATAGTGGTTGGCACCAGCGGAAACCCTACAAATGTGAAAAGTACAAATTACACTTGGTTTCTTGGTCATAACCTTTAAGTACAGCTGCATGGAAAATGGTAGTGTACTTGCAAAAATACTGGCAAATTGAGTGAATCTGTCAAGATGTTCCCCTGATATTTTCACAAAAATCGTCTTTGGTCAAGTCAGTCAAAATGCTCCCAGTTAGAACATCATGTACTCCCGGAGAGTTTGGTTAAGAGCATCCAAATAATTAAAAGCCTTTTACAAATTGCTGAGTGCAGTAGGTACACGATGACTATTATTACCATTGTTATGTTTGTAATGGTGACTATTAACTGAGACCAGAAAGTCTTTCATTGTAGGTGAACTGGGCTGTCTCAGGGAGAGGAGCTGGGTCACCCCAGAGGGATGTGACCTGGGACTGTGTATGAAAGCAATAGTCTGATTGCTCCTAAAGCCTTAGCTGATGTTCACATTCTTTCTTCTAGGCTTTTTTTGTTTTTCTGTCTGTTTATATCTCATGCGGTGATTCTGTTTCCTTTTAATATGAATACTTCAGAGAAGCCAGTACATTCCCTACTTTCTGTAGGTTCTGGCTAGAGAAACTTTATGAAGGCAGCTTACTGTACCTCCCTGACCAAACTCAAATTGCTAGTAAAACAAACAAACAAACAAACAAAAAAACACAACTTTTAAATTTATAAACAGGAAAATGGAGACAGTTATTGGAATACGTCCTTCTAGATTATAATTTTTAAATCAATTTGTATTCTATAAGTATAACCTAAAGTTGTAATTCTCATTAAAAAAGAAAAAATAAGTCTTTTTACTCAGATGTACAACAATAGAATATTGCTTGATTTGACTGAGACATCTGTAGAAAGAAATTTTGTTATTGTCATCAGATTAAGAAATGTGTCTTAGGAAAGAATGAAATCAATGCATTTTTATTTTCCGTGAGTTATATACAAAAAGAGGTCTCAAACTATTGAATTTCCACCTGAGAACAACCTCAGCTTTTAAACCCAGGCAGCATATATTTAATAGGACCATAGATTTAATGTTTGGCCTGAAATAATTTTGAGTTTCTTTACACAAAACATGATTGTGTTATTCGCTGCAGTTCTAACATACCATTTTCCCACTTGGGCTCAGAAACAGAAACAAAAGTCTCTGAATTTATTTTGAGATGCATATTTTAGAATTAGACAGAAAGAGAGGCATATGGAAAACTGAATCCCACCTCACCATTTTGTAGAAAGGAAAGTGCTTTCTACTTCATCTGGAGAGGAGTATAGACCCCACACCTTTTAACATCCGGGGCTCTTTGCCTTCCTCTGGCTATGATGCCTCCTTTTAGGTAGTTTGCTTTTTCTGTTTTTTTTTTTTTTTCTTTTTTCTTTCTATTCTTCTCAAGGTCCCAAGATCCATAACAACCCATTCTTTCCACCAAAGATGATGAGATTCAGAATAATCCTGTCTCTGTAGGGTTCATTTTTTAGAGGGATTTAATAAATTCTATTTGTTCAATGTAGAAATCCATGGGGGAAATTTCCTTCCTTTGATTTTTAACAAGGGGAAAACCAGCAAGGCAAGGCGAAGAAACAGTTTGAAGAGGGTTGCAAAATAAATGATTTTGCTGAGAGCTAAACTTCAGTTTTGAAGTTACTTTGATTGGAGAGAAATCAACGACTAAGTGGTGCCATGTAGACTTGGAAGGGAGTAACTACTGAAAGAACCGTTCTTTGATTTTCTGTTGGGCAGAATTTCACCATCAGATACTTGTTCACCCAGTGGCTGATGTTTACAATGTCTCTTATAATTCTTTGAGATTGGTTTCAAATCCTAGAGTTGGTAACATTATTCACAGCTGAATTAAATGAATGGGCTTTATATCACCTGCAAACAAATTAGGTGCTATAATACAACTGGGCGTTTTTGGGCCAAATTTTCTGCAGTCTAACTTTCAAGGCTCTTTTAAAAGTAGGTAGGTTTTGCTTTTTTTCTGGCATTGTAAAATTTAGAACCTATCATACTGTCTTCATGTGAAAAAAATTTTCAAAGGACTATAAAAATATTATCCAGAAGAGATTTATTCTCTTGCTCTATTAAACTTTATAAAGTTTCTGTGAAGCTATTTTTTCTTGAGAAATTAATTGGTATTAATTTTACCCATTGTCCTCCCATCCAAAGATAATGCTTGCTTAAAGTTCTAAGAAAGGAGCCATTGCTTTAAAATATGTTAATTTTGTTCTCAGAGTTCAGATTTGGCAATGTGATTTTTCAGTGGTAACAAGTTTGGTGGAATTTTGGGGTGTGTGTGTGTGTGTGTGCGCATGTAGAAAGATAGTCTTAGCTTTGGCATGCTAAAAACATTACATTTTAGAACTATTTGGTTGACTATCTTTCCAAAAATCTATCTACAGAAGTATAAATCCCTCCAATTCTTTTTTCAATTTAAATTTTTATATTATTGTGGCAAGAACAATTAACATGAGGTCTGCTCTCTAAACAGATTTTTAAGTGCATAGTACAATATTGTTACCTATAGGCACAATGTTGTACAGCAGAAACCTAAAATCTACTCATCTTGCATTACTTAATCTGTATAACCATTGATTAGCAACTTTCATTCTGTGCTTACCTTACTAAGTGTAATGTTCTTTGGGATTCTACTTGAATCACTCTAATGAAGTTTTAAATAGTTGTTGATTACAGAAGCTTAAGGTATCACATAAACAATTTACTTATTATGATTGCCTTTGTTTTTGATACAGCTGAGCAGCTTGTTCCTTTTTTCCTTTGAATTGTTTATGTGTTTTAAGCAGATATCTTCATTGAGCTGTCCATGATGATGCCAAAAAGTTTTATAACTAATTCACAATGAATCAGGATACTCCAAGAACAGTATAAATTGTTCCTTCCAGGGTGCCCTTGTCTCTGCTGAATGTCACAGACAATAATAAATTTACAGCCTTTTTTTCCCATGAAAAATTTTCTGAATGTGGCAGATAGATGTTTTGAACAATCAAAACTGGTAAAAGAAATATACCATAGATTTTATTTCAAAGGAAATAAATCTGGTAGAAAGTGTGTGTTTGTATGTGTGTTTGGGGTAGAATGTTATTATCAGGTCTCTGGAAGGCATTTGATCAGCATAAATTATTATGATTGTGATTATCAGAACTGCCATTGGAGTGATTAAATTGTATTGAGTCTATTCTTGGCATGACCAGATTTGGAAGTCTAGAAATTGTTGAGAGGGTGTACATATGGATGAGAAGGCCAGGGAAAGGAAAAATTAGTCTCTTTGGAAGGCTGGGGCTAAAAGAGAAAAAAAATAGTAAAAGGCCATTTTGAGAAAATTTTGTCCTGTTTTAGGACAGGAAAGAGCAGGAGAACTTGTTACCTGATGTGGAACCAGCAGGATAGTGATAGCCTGATTTCTAACCTCACTGGATGGTTAAGGAAACAGGGTGCAGCTGCTTCCTTAACAGCTGCTCCATGTAAGGGAGCAGCCATGCAGATGAGGTGATCTGGTGAATATCCTAGACAGCCTGTACAGTTCACAAAGACCCCTTTCTCAGTCCTTTGCTGGAGGGTTCACCATCCCTAGACATGTTCACACTATGTGACAACATCCCCCTCAATTTTCTTGGCCACAGTTTATTGAACCAGGGTAGGCTATCTGCCTACAGTTGGATCAATCAGATTCTCTTGTCCTGCTATTCAGAACTGGAACTTGGCCGGGCGCGGTGGCTCAAGCCTGTAATCCCAGCACTTTGGGAGGCCAAGACGGGCGGATCACGAGGTCAGGAGATCGAGACCATCCTGGCTAACACGATGAAACCCCGTCTCTACTAAAAGATACAAAAAACTAGCCGGGCGTGGTGGCGGGCGCCTGTAGTCCCAGCTACTCCGGAGGCTGAGGCGGGAGAATGGCGTGAACCCGGGAGGCGGAGCTTGCAGTGAGCCGAGATCCGGCCACTGCACTCCAGCCTGGGCGACAGAGCGAGACTCCGTCTCAAAAAAAAAAAAAAAAAAAAAAAAAAAAAAAAAAAAAAAAAAAAAAAAAAAAAAAAAAAAAGAACTGGAACTTAAAGATAAGCATTTAGTTTCTGTGAGTGCCTAGAACAGAAACATGTGTACTCAGGAAACTATGGGGCAGGATATATTTACTATGAACTGGATGGAACAGAGACCCTGTGGTCTATGGTCTATAAAGAAAGAGAAGGGTAAAAACAGATACGCAGAGGAAAAACAAAGACAAAAGGCAGAGGGAGAGAGCTCTTGGTTTATCCGGTCCCAGGCTACAGCCCTTTTAGTTGCCTGGCTGTATTTCTGCCCTTGGATTCCATGAGATATACTAGATTCTGACAACTTCTCTGCATTTGCTTAAGTTAGAACATCTTACCCTGTTGCTTGCAACCAGATAATTGTGGCATCATCAATTCAATTTTGAGGCATCCCGCCTATCTGCCCCACTGACCCACCATTATCGGATTATCCCATTGGGCTTGGGGAATGCATTTGGTTAAAACCATGTACTCCTGTCATGTAAGGGTGTTATGGAAACCAGTATGGCATAACACCAGCTCCTTTCTGCAGTTTGCAGACTGCAGGAAAGACTCCAGGCTGCTTATATGACTTCCCAAGCACATTTCTATAAAGTTGGTGACAATGCCTGTTGGGCAGGGCTTTAAATACAAAGGGTGATGTTTTAAAAATCCCTTGGATTATCCTCCCTCCTCACTTCATCTCTCCTCTCTTACCAGTATTTGGAGGGACTCCCCAGCCTGCTGCATTAAAGGGCAAGCTTAGCTGAAGGCCATCCACAGCCTCTGCTCTCAGAGTCACAGTCACCCATCATGTGGTATGGATGTGGTGAGAGAAGCCTTTGGCTCTATAGTCAGTGAGGGATGGCCCACGAGTTCCTCCTCTGGTATAGAAGTTTCAAGGTAAGGCTGAAACTTTTTTTTTGATAAGGCAGTAGGTGTTTTTATCGCATCATTTAATATTCTTTCATTGCCTCAGCTTCTGTTCAGTTCCCTTCCACCAGGGGGAGCTGGACTTTCAGCAGCCCTGGGGGAAAGGGAGCAATTCTAGAGCATCCCTGAAGGACTTCAGCACCCTCCCTTAGTTTGTACAGAAGCAGCCACAGCTTAAACAATCCAGCCCTAAGCTTTCTCGAGCCATTGCCATGTGCTGTGATGTCACACCGGCTCTACTTGGAAGCCCATGTGGTTGTATCTGCCTCTCAGCTGGACTCCGCTTCCTGAGCTTTCACTGGAGGAATCCTGCTGATGGATTGACAGGAAGAAATATTCTTGAGGAAGGAAAATGAAGCCAGGATAGGGGAGGTACATAATTCAAAAGGTGAAATTCTCCTTTGCTCTACAAACGTGATGAATAAAGCAGAAGGAGGCCTAATCAGATCTTCTCTCAATAAGGGAATGTTTTGTGTCCATTATTAGCTAGGTTTGTTCCCTGAAGCCACCCTTTGGAAGTCACCCTTATAGTCATACCTTCCTTCTCTGTGCAGACCCTCATGTTCAGCACAGTTGGATTGAGATTGTTAAAGGGCTTCTACAAGTCTTTTGGAGACTGAACTCCTGCCAGTACCTGTGTTCCATCATTCCTTGAAGGACCTGGGACTTTACTCTATTCTCTGAGACCAAGACTAGAAGAAGACTGAAAGCATACAGACAGAGGTGAAAGTGGCTCAAAACTTAGCTGCAGAAAATACATACCCCAGCCCAAGAGATAATACCACCGCAAGCGTTGCTTCTCAGTAAACACGGCCATGACGATGAGTGTATGAAGATAGATCCCTTCACAGAGCATCCAGAAATAGTTGCAGGCCATCATGTACTGGTGGAAAAAATGCAAAATCTTGCAGCTCACCTGTCAGAAAGAAAGGAAGATACTCAGAGGAAGACACAGGTAAAGATCTGGCAGTGAACACAGAGTAAATGTGAAAAGAAGCCAAAGTATCTACATTCAGCTTGCAAGGCAGTTTCCCAAGCATCTGTAAACATGTGCCACCCGCTATACCCACAAATCAGAGTGAATGCACAGATCACTGGTATTACATGTAAATAGCCAAATAAGCCAGTGGAAAACTAGTCCACAAAATGTTCTTCCTTGTTACATTCTGGGGACTTACACAGATGGGATCATTTTCCTTCAATTAGTCAGACTCATAATCTTAGGCACTATCTAGGGATTTGATGCATGACTTTTATGGCCCCTTTTCTATGGTCAATGAAGCAAATAACCCAGATATTTTTAATGCTCCTCCTGAAATTCACTGATTTGTTGATGATGTCCCTTTAGCAGTAAAGAGGAGAGAGTCAGGTGATAAATTTCACGTCTAAACCCAGGAGATATGCTGAGCTGCTGTTTATGCTTTTGTTTTCATATGGGAGTCTTGGTTTACATATTGGGATCAAGCCCTCTCTGGGCACAGAGATTAGGATGACATCCTTGCTGAGAACTCAGTGCAGATATAGGAGCTATACCCTTGGAAGAGTCAGATCAATATTGTCTGTATAGAAATAACCATTGCTTATACTGCATAATGGAATACTTTTATTCACTAGTCACTCCTGGAATAGGATTTTTCATCTTGGTACATTAGCATTTTGGAGTAGTTTTTTGTTGTTGTTATGGGGGCTGCCTTGTATATTGTTGGGAGTTTAGCAGTATAACTAATTTCTATCCATTAGATATTAGTAGCATCTCCCACACACTCTTGACAATCAAAAGTGTCTCCAGATGTTGCCCAATCTCCCCTGGGGAGCAAAATGCCCCTAGCTGAGGATGCCTGACTGAGGGTACTTAGCTGTGCTGATCTCTTAACAACTATAACAACAACAATAATGACAACAGAATTTAGCATTCAAAATCTTAGGTATTAGGGAGTAGTTATTTGCTTTACTATTATTTTACCAAATACTCTGTTGCTTCTTATTTTGAATTTGACTGCATTTTAGGCCTTTTCCTTAAAAAGTAAGATAGCCATGAAGTGACTTTCAGTACTGTAGCAACCTTTTCCAAACCATGCATTTTATTTAATGCATAAGAGTAGTAATTCATTTACTCAGAACCTGTTGTGCTGAGCTAACAGACATTATATTGTGTTTCCTTTCCTATCAGGGTTTATTGAACATAAGGAAAAGCCCCCTGGGCCCAGGAGAAGGCAGATATGGCATTGTCAGAGGTAGAATCAACCTCTGATTCTGACCAAAGTGGTACAGTGGCGCAGATAATTAAAAACACCAGGTAATCTAAAAGTAATTTCTATTTGGCTCAGAAAAGCACTGGCTTCCCTTCCCCCCACCTGATTACCTTCCTAACTGGGATTATTTGATTTAATATAATGTTAGTTTTGTATTTTCTAAGCAAGTACTTGCTATATTTACCTAACACCCAAATATATAAGTAAAATATGAAATTCAGTTGTTACTCTGGATTCATTTGGAAGACTATTCTTATTTAAAAGTCCTATTCCTTCTGGATCCAGAAATTAAGCATACGGTTTGGAGGCTGTCACGTGGGGAGAAGGAGATGGGAAGAGAACAAAGATGATGGTCTTATGCCTTTGTCACCCAGAGCAATTTTGGCTTCAAATTTTATATACAGTTAATTATTGTTATTTTCAGTAGTTATGGTCTATAAAGTTGCTTCAAAAACTGAAATAGCAAATACTGAGCCATTGCTCCTAGGGGAAACACATGGTTAGGTTCCTATAAGCCTCTGGTCACAACATTTTCACCCAGCAAACGATAGCTAACTTTGTTTTATGTGTTTTGTTTAAAGACACCTTATTTAACGTATGTTGTTGCTTCATTCACACTGAACTCTGTCAATAGCACTATAACTTCTACCTGAAGAAAACTTCACTGACACACACATATTCTCTGTCAGTCACATCACCGCTTTCTTGTACTTAGGAACACCATACAGCACTTCAATATTATGCTTGGGGGGCTATTTAAAACAGTAAAATCACCAACAAAATTCATAAAAATGTAAAAATCTTGGCAATAAATAGATCACAAAAAGGACATTTGTTTATAGTATGAGAAATGAAACAAGAAGGCACAGAGCATTGCCTTGTTTAACCTCAGCTGGGAGCTGCACATCAGGTGGCTCCAATTTCTGGACACTCTGTGAGTGTCTGTGAATGACAGTGAATTTGCTAGTATTGATTTGGGGGTTACAAATAATTTATAGGAAAAAACAAATTTTCAAAGGTGAAATTCATGAATAAAAATGAGAATTGACCATATTTGGGTTTGACGTAAGATATTGTTTGGAGGCTAAAGGCCTCAAAAGCTCACACAAATTTTTGAAAATCACCAGTCTATTCATTTTAGAAATAAACACCTCATGAAAACAATTAGAAATATCCAGGTGATCAAGCTATTAGAATTTTTCACAAAAATAGTTTAGCACTTAGATCAATGTTTCATAACTAAGGTGGTTTATCAGTGTCACTTGATAATTTTTTAACAAATACACATAACCATACCTCATCTCTGTTTTTTTTTTCAAACTATTTTCCAGAATTTCTAATTTAGGCCCCTGGTTAAGAATCCTGTGCCCAAGATATTCAAGGTAATTCAGTTGCATTGAACAAACATTTATGGAACACCTGCTATGAGCCAGGAACTAAGCCAGCTCTGGGAGTATCAGCATGAATAAGATATTGTCATATAGCCCCTGACTTAACTATAACCTTTCCATCAAGGGTGGAGTAAACCAGGCATTAAACAAAATAATGGGGTCTCTTGATTAGGGTTAGTCCCTACCGCCATTCTGAGATGGTTTCCTAATTAGCAGCATGGGGTATTAAGGAAGTCACTCTCAGATCAAATAAGCTAAGTAACTTTTCACTAGCTTTCTAAAGGTAAGTCACACCAGTGTAATTTTGTTTAAAGTAGTATGATCTCCCAAATTGCAAGACAAAAATCTATATTCAAATAATATAAATGCATCACTCCCAAGTTAAACAAGAAATACTTGAAGCCAAAAGTAGATAAAATTTGAGAGTTATGCTCTATTTTATTTTCTTCATTAACATAAAAAGAGATAATTGCCACTGTGAATGATATGTAAGTAAAAGCCATACTATCCACTTTGGCTTCAGTGAGTCGTAACACTATTCAGTGCCCTTACTACTAGTTCATGTTTTAATAAAAATATACAGTTTGTTGAGCAGTATGTAACTTTCAGGTGGAAGGGATCCTTCAGTTTTTTGACTGGGTACACTATTTAATCTATCTTTTCCACAAAATGCCCCAAAGGGCGCTTATAATAATTTGATTAAAATGGAATCAGAATTACAGAACAGTTTTTCCTTAATCTAATAAATCAAGTCAACCTTAAAACTTTATACAAGATAGATGCTCAGCAGTGAATTTATTTCCTATTATATTTTTCAAGGGCACTTAAGAAAATTCCTCTGATCTACATAACATAGGAAATCTTGTGTGGCAATATGTTCAAGAACCATTGATAAGGGAGCAAAGAGTGCTTCCAAATGTAAACTGCTTTAGAATTTTTGTTTTTTAAGAAAAGAGCAACCTTATAATAGATAATCAAAGTTTTGAGGTGTTTTTCTGTTGTGGTGGGGGTAGAGGAAGACCTTCAGTATGAGAAATAGAAAGCAGACCAGAGCTGATCTGTGAAAACAACGAAAAGCAATAATCATGGCCTATGTCCTACTTTTAAGCAATTGAAAATCCACCATGAACTATTCTTGGCATCATTTGCACCACAGACCTATTACCAGGTATAACAGGGAGCTAAGGAATACTATCTTGCCTTTCAGAATGTCTTCCATCATCTTCAGAATGCCTGAAATGCCATATGGTTTCATTTCTTTAGCTTAAAGCTGTTTTCCTTACTAAAATGCCAACACCTCAGGAAGGGATTACACACATATTTTACCCTATCACTCTCTGAAATCATACAGTAGGAAAACTGAGGGGTTGGGGGATCATAAAGAATGCAGATTTGGAATGTGATTTATCAAATATTTATTGAGCTTGTATTGTATTGCAGGCAGTAGGCTAGAAGATCCAAAGTTGTCAGAGTCCCTATTCCTAAGAAATTTACCATCTTGACAGGTTCACAAAGAGAAGATCCAGGGAAGTGTTGCCAAAAGTAAGCACTCTGAAAACTTTGGCAATGGCCAAGCTTGTGCATATTTCATTATTAGGGTATACTTAATTCTCATGATACATTTCGTGTGCACAAAAACTCTTAGCTTTCACACACACACACACACACACACAACTGCAACTTCTCCTTCTCATTGGTAAAATTGGGGTATTAGATTCAACTTCTGTGTTGATTTCATATGGTTAGGTATAATAACACATTAAGGAAAATTTTGTGAGATGTTTTAGTTTTGTTTTGCTGTAAAACACATTTGGCAAAGGATAATTTAAAAGAATAGCCATATGTTTCCTATATTCTGCCAGGATTTGATTAAAATGCACACTTTAGATAAGATCTTTTGGTTTTTCAAAACGGTGGCTAAGTTTGATGCAGTAACCGTGCTTGCATTTTTGTGTCCAATCCTGGGCTAGGGCTGCAAAAATAAAGATCAATGCTTGCAATCAAGGAAGTTACCTTCAGGTGGGGAGACACATACATAAACAAATAAGTGCCACAATGTACAATGATTTCCAGAAAAGGTAATTTTTGTAGCCTACTTTAAGACAGTTAAAAATTCTCTTCTCAGTTAAGTCAGAGGAGAAAAAATGGATCAAACTAGCAGGGCTTGTGTTATTAATATTAAATAATCTACCCAGTTTGTGTGAAAATTTACAAGGAACAGATTAGCAGATTCTGCCAAAGTCACACACATTCTACTCTTCTTCTAACTTTTCTATTTTCTATTTTTGGGGCTGCAATATAGGTTACTTTATAGTAAAAGAAGTGACTGACTATTAATTTACTTTTCAAATTCACATGGACAAAACTGAGGCAAAATGAAGATCCTGAAGAGTATCTTCCCCGTTTCTTTAGTTATTAGGGGGCCAAATAAATATGTTTGGAAACTTACAGCAAACAACTAAAACCACATACCCCACTATACAAACATATTAATAAATAAAATATTTAAAAATTATTTTGAAATGGTCTAAAGAGTACCAACTCCAAAATACTTTGCACTGAATCAAAGCTGCCAATTTTATTTCTGCCAAGTTTTGTTTCAAAACAGAAATAAACTTTGCTATATGTTCAGCATGATCTCTAATGATTAAAGATAATTATTTACATTTCCCTGAAGCTTCTAAAAACGTTTTCTCATCAGTTCACTTTAGCACAGAAGGAAGAGTGTGAAGTGATGTTTACCTGAGCAGGTGAAGACGAATCAATAAGTCAATTTCTAAATATTTTACCTGAAGAAATAGACATTTTAAGAGAGACTGAATAGTAAAGATTTATGGTCTATGTTGGTTAAATTGGTCAGGTTAATTTTTTTTATTAAGTTTTATTTAATGTATATCTAGATTACATATTGAGTGAACTTGTAATTGCTGTTAAATATGTTTCTACCTGATCCATTTTTATCTCTGTTGCCTCTTCCATCTCCACCCTCAGGACTTAAACCCAATAATATTTATATAGAGAGTGAGCAGCAGTTGCTTATTAAATCAAAATGAATATGGCTTTTGGTAGTGTTTATAATGTTGTTCTATTGAAAATATTTTAACTCCTAATTCAATATTATTTTATCAAGTATCCAAACAAGAGCTGCTTATCTATGATCTGACAAATAAATTCCAGGGAACTTTTAACCTAACAGCCCATTAATTCTTACAAATGTCTGCAAAGATCAGTACATACCTGCAGGGGTCAGGCTGCTGACATCAATAGAAAACTTAAAATGCTGGGTGAATTCCTGTGGGGGCATCTTAAATTTTTGTCAAGGTTTTCTAGGTTTCCAGTGTGGGTTCTTTAGAGGATAGCAGTCCCTAAGGTCTGCTATACACTGTCATTTATCCCCTGCAGTCTTGGTCGAACAGTTATTTCCCTTTGAACTATGGTCTTCAGACTGGGCATGCATATGTGCCTTTGGGTGTACACAAAGACTGTCCAAGGGGCATGTGAATATTCAATGGCCATTTGCACCGTTTCGTAGCATTCTTTAAGCTATCCTTTTCCATCTATCCTTTCGCTTTACAACATGAAAGAACACTTTTCATCTGAAACAAAGTTTACTGTGGTTCATTACTCAAGTGTTAAAAAACTTACAAATGTCAAACAATGGGACAATGGAAAAAGCTCCTTTAAAGATTAGTAAAGGTGCCCTACCTTGAGATGTTCTGTTTTTCTCTGTCGGACCTCTTAAAGTAAATAAATTTGATATGGGGTATTCTAGCTTGTTGGAATGTTCTATGAAGGATATGGCTACTAGATCATCCTTTCATTCATACACTAAAAAATACATATTGAACAAGTGTGACATGCTCATGGGCTCCTTCACATTCACATGGTTATGGGGTCAGTAAAAGACCACACATAAGTGTATACCCAGAATCTGAGGACCGTCTTCTCTGACTCTCTTCTTTTTGAGATTTATTTCCTTCACTTTTGGGGAGCTGTAGTTGGCCTAAATTCTGTCTTCTATTATTCAAGTCAGTAAAATTGAGAGTTTTCTATCAGAGTTTTACCTGTCCTGGAAAGGGATAAAACCATGGGAACTCTACTCACAACTATTTCCATTTTGAAGTCTCATCTTCTTTCTAGCATCTCCCTGTCTTGGTCTCTATCCAGGATCTTCAGATAATTTCTTTTTATATTTTGTTCAGGGTTTGTAGTTGTTATCTGTGAGAGGTTTTTGCCAGACAGGAGCTATTCAGCCATCACCATTTTATTTTTAATCAATTTTAGTTAATGAACCACTGTAATATATACTCTGTAACATCACATGAAAATTATGGTAGTAGGGTAATCATATGGGAAATTTTAAATAAAACAATTTTCTTCAAAAAGTAGGTCTTATATTATTCAGATATTACAGGATATGTAGCTCAATAACAGTCCATCTACATTTCAGGAGTAATCTTTTTCCCCCAGTTTATCTATTTAGTTGTAACACTTTTTTTTTCTGAGACACTTCCTGCCTTCATGATTTGTAGTTTATGTTAATGCCTTTCTGGTCTTGAGATAATGCTCAAATAAAATATTTAAAAATATAGTTGCCTGTAAACATTGTAGTTAAATTTTGATAGTATACTTGCTTTCACTTCGTAACAATAGTTCACATTTTTAAATTATTTACACTGCATGCAAATCATCCAGAACTTTTCAAAGCCCTTGAACTTATTACATGTAAAACCCATAAGCACTTTTTCTCATAAAGAAGACATGCAAGGCTTATTTATCAGCCGAATTCAATTACATGTGACACTAAGAAGGATGCTTGCCATTGAAGTACTATTTATGTATGCAATTGAATATTTTTTCCACAATGACCATTTTTACATGGGGCTCATTTAAAAGCTTGTCCTTTTCTGCTCCCCTTATCATTTCAATTAAAAGAAAATAAGCTTTGTCTGAATCAAATATACTCAGAGTCCGTTCTCTCCATCCTTCCATCCCAAACTGTGTTTCCTCAGAAAAAGAGCAATTACAGAGCAAACAAACCTAAAACAAAACAAAAAAAAAAAATGGAAAGGGTCCCACTTTATAGGGTCATCACATAAGTTTCGTTTTCCACCAGTCTGCCCTTGTCCATGAGAAAGAATTTGAGATTCTGATTCATAAGGTGTGGTGTGGGGCTTGAGATTCTGCATTTCTTATTTATTTATTTAAACGCAATAATATTTTAATTTTATTTTTTAGTTTTTTAAAGTTCTCCTTTTATTATAGATACAGAAGATATATATACACCATGGAATACCATGTAGACATAAGAAAGAATGAGATAATGTCCTCTGCAGCAACATAAATGCTTCTGGAGGCCATTATCTTAATTAATGCAAGAACAGGAAACCAAGTATCACATGTTGTCTTTTATAAGTGAGAGTTAAACATTGATCACACAAGAACATAAACATGGAAACAACAGAGACTGGGGACTAGTAGAGGCAAGAGGTAGAGAGGACGATGTGGGTTGAGAAACCAACTATTGGGTACTATGGTCACTACCCGGGTGACAGGACCTGTACCCCAAACCTCAACTCCATGCAAGATGCCCATGTAAAAGCCTACATGAGATTGTGCATCTCTAACCGAAGCCCAGGTGATGCTGATGCAGACCATGTCTTGGAAGAATTTAGGGTTCAGAGAGGGCCTCCTCAGTACTTGTTGCAGTGAATTTACTGCAACTCCTGTTGTAAACTCCTGTTTACACTCACAGTGCAATGAGAAACACCCTGACTTTGATTCACATATATTTTAAAACCTCATAAGGAGGAATTACAGACCTCTTTGTCAAAATGCCAGTTCAGTTGATAAACTAAGGGACAAAAAGACCCTCATCTCACCTGGTAAACTGTCAACTTGTACAGTCTTTAAAGCCAGCTGAATGAAGTAGAAACCTCATCAGAAAGTCTAGCAGTAAGCAGCTATGTAGGAAAGTGCTGCAATCTTTCCTCAGAGGAATTTAAGGATGTAACATTTTCAATTAAAAGTGAGTCTGTTGTGCAATCTTGAGATGATTCCTGATAAAGTCTCAAAGAAAATGAGTTTGACTTTGTGGAACTGCGTAGTTGTCATTTGGTGTGTTTAGGAAAAGAATTAAAAACAAACACTGGAGAACAAAGTCTCATCTGAGATAAATACAGTGGGAGATGATCCTGAAATTGGCAAAGGAAGCACTTTGGAAGTGTTAGGAAGACAATGCCAGAGCAAACAGAAGGGTAGGCTCTACACAATTCTGATTAAAAAACAAAACAACAACAACAACAAAGAAATGTGGTAGGGGAATAAAAGTTAACCACTTACTACTCTCAGGGTTTGTTCTCTATACGGTATAGTGAGAGTCTTATATCACCCTTCACTGGGGATTCTCAAGCCACCATTGATTTAGCTGTATATGTTCAGACCACAGCTCTTGAGGTTATTTGTGATTTACAAGCCTCTACATATGTGTATTCTACTTTTATACTTAGTCCCTTTTAGAATCAAGCAGTGTTTTACAAATGTTCTGAGTTTCACACCTCCTGTGCTGTATCACACAGAAATGAACAAGGTGCCACGGTTAGTAATTGACAGGTGATAAAGCCCTAGTGATAAAGCTAACAATGATAATACAAATAATGATAGCTGATTTTGAGAGTTGTGTGCCAGCCGATGTTTTGTGGACTTTAGGAATACTGGCTTATTTTTCATAGACAGCTTTAAGAGAAAGGTACTATTATGATCTCCATTAGGAAAGTAAGGTACGGAGAGGTTAAGTAACTTACTCAATATTAAAGATTAATCTGTTAAGTAAAAGAGCGAGGATTTAGATCCTGCAGTTCAGCAAGAACAATAATGTAATTTGGACTAATCCAGCTAAGCACAACAAATATCAAATTCGAGTGTCACTTCACAACTTTCCAGCAATGATCCAACATACCCTAACAGAGTGTGCAAAACCTCTAGCATCTCAATTGGAAGCTCTTTGACAATAAAAACAGATATATAACAAATTCTGCACTAAATTCATGACAGCCTTCTCAAAGCAGGGGAAGCTAACTGCAAATTTTGAGATGAAGACTTGCTATGTAAAACATGTCACAAGATACCATTTGTAAGTCACTGATTTCATGTGTAGTGGTACTACCAAGATCGGCCAAATGAAGGAAACCGGAGAATGGGTATATGTTTATATCCACTTTAGGAAGAGATTCTCCTTCAAATCTGTATGAGAAAGCATCCAATTATAAACAATAACTTTAAAAAGGAATAAAGAAATCCTCTATACTTTTCTGCACCATGTGACCTTGGTTAAAAGATCATTTATGGGTTTTGACATGCAAGTAAAGTGAAGTAGCATAAATGGCTAGGGTAGGATACTTCATTCCATTACCACATCTTGGCATTACTCTTTCTGCATTGTCCTTCAAATGCATCATACGCTTTCGTTCCCAATCTAGTTTTTTTTCATAAGCTACTGAAATGGATCATTTCAATCTGGTTTTATTTACCATTGACCACTCATCTCAAAAACTCTGCTATCACGATTACCTCTCTCATATTTATATATTCTCCCTTGCACCAGCCTCCCTTGGACTGGGCAGGAGTCCAGTTTCCACCCTGGGTTTTGTCTTCTCTAGTGTCTTGGCTCTGAGCATCCATTCTAAGCTAATCTTCCTGTGCCTACCTAAGAAGAAGCTCTGACATAGCCTGGTGGCTCAATTGTCCTGAAAAAATAAAGTTTAGAAGACATTCATGTTGCTTTCCAGAACTTGGAATTCATTTGACTTTACTTATATAAGAGGCTATAGAAAATACGACTAGATTGTTTCAGTTTCTGAGGTGCAAAGTGCTCAGGTTTCCAGTAAAAACTAATCTCTCTGCATTGTGCCTTTCAGACCCAGATAAAAAAATCAGAGAGAAATTTATTTCTAAAAAAATGACAAATATCCTGCTAGCTTCCTTTAGATGCAGCAAGAACAATGCTTTTAATTCTGCCTCCTGACTTTCTACATGAAGATCATCGAATGAGCACATAGAACAAAAAAATAAAATAACATTTCAGATATTATGGAAATGAAATGCTCAAATGACACAAATAACAATGGGCAATTTTCACATCACTCAATAAACTGAGGATGTATTCAGCCCTTCTTTATGCCATGAGTTATTCTGAGTTTAACTTTTTTTAAAAAAAAGAACATGGAAGGAATAAGATTCTCACCCTTGGCCGTTCAGGAGATAATATAACTTTCCAAAAACTACCCAGGGAAGAAACTATTAAATGGGAAAAGGACCACAGATCCACAGGGATTCTCCACTGACAGTGAGGACAGGGCATTGTGTGTGTGTGCGTGCGTGTGTGTGTGTGTGTGTGTGTTTTCCTTACCCTCAGCAAAATAATAACAACAACAACAACAACAACAAAAAACTCATAGAAATAGTGTGACAATATTTGGGATGAGGCAGCCTTCCTCTTCAAAAAATAACTTTTTAATATATTCCCATGGGCATTGGTGAGGAAAATGATTGCTGATTCAGTGACCTTGAATTGATCCAAAATGAAAACAAGCAAACCACAACAACAACAACAATAAACACACACAAAAAACCCACCCCTCTGTCTGTCTTTAGTTTGCTTAAGAACGAAGTGTCTTTAAAAATTTCGTATTTTTTTTTTGAAGAAAACATATGCCTGAATACTGACAGATGACATGCTGATAGATACACTTTTTTTAAATTTATGACTGTGGTTGTCATTCTTATGTTAGTTGCAATTTCAATAAATATTTGTAGATTGACAATGTCCAATAACTTCTCTTTCCCCAATTTTTTTTGGCTGCTTTTCTTTCTTCCTTCCTCCTTCCTCCCTTCTCCCTTCTCCCTTCTTCTTCTTCTTCTTTTCCTTGTCTCTACTTTTCTTGGCTAGGGAGGACCTTAATCTAGTGTATTCTGGAGTGTCAGTTTTTCAAGAAAAAATCAGTATTTAAAATAATTTATTTCAAGTAATTTTAAATATATGATTCTGACTTAGTAATGTTCATGACATGATTCTCAGCCTTTGGATACTCTTTTGCCTGTATCTTTAGAAGTGAAGAATTCTATTCCCAGAAAAGATAGGTCTTGAAAATAGCAGTAAAATCTTTTCTAGTTCTTGTTTATCCCCTTTATAATGAAATCTATTACAATGGGGAAAACTGCTTTCATGATACCTGAATTTACAGTTTCAACTGTAATCTACTTTAATAATCTTTTGGATGGGAAAAGATACTCAAGAAATTGGACTTCTATGAATGCATTTATGGCAGAATGTGCATTTTCAAGGTGAAATACAATACAAATTTCACCTTGTGTGTCTCTCTTGGTGGTGGCACATAACCAGTTTTTAGGATGAATAATGTATAAAACATGTCTCCTTGAGAATTATTTCCTTCCCTTTCTTAAACTGACTTTCCCATGCCTAGAGACAGCAACCCTATGTTGCTTGTATAGGGAGGGTTAGATAAGAGATCTAACAGCACTCTCATTGGAAAACAATGACTGTGTTATTTTAACACTGAGAAAGTACTAAAAACAAATAGCCTAGTTTATTTCCTCTAGGTGAAGTGTATGCTTCACAATTTACAGACATGAATTAAGTTTTGTCATTGTAGTTATTTTGTTCCAGTCTATGCTATTTATATGTATTTGAGGAGGGATATATGTTTCCAGATTTTCTCTTACGGAAGAAACAGACATTTGAAAATATGCAAGAGGCACAGTGTGTTCTCACATATGATATTGTCCATTGATCATTGTAAATGGCTTGTTATCGGTGGCTTGTTTTCATTTTGTCTAACTTCAGAGGGAAATGGACTCTTTTAAGCATATAGAGAAAAATGTCCAAATTTTTTGCCTCTTCGTTTTCTGTGGAAAAAATACAGTTTGAAATAGATAAAAATGTGACTAAACTCCATATGTGTGGTTGCAAAACTCACAAAGCTATTTCCATGTTAGACTTGGCTCATTGCGAGGGATTACATTTTTGGTGGTCAATAAGTATTTGACTGATTGGATAAAATTCTATTTTAAAAATGTTTTATCATTTTTTCTTAGGAAGTTCATTCTTGCATAGCTAAAAACATCAAGTCTGTTAGGTTAAAAATACACTGATTGGAAGAACCAGGTGCTACTCATGCCATAAAGATAAGCTGCTTTCCTTTCTTTCAAACTTACTTTAAGAATGCCTAATGTGTTTGGGTGAATCAATCTCACTCCTCCATACTCAGAGGAAAGTTTCCTGTTAATTTCTCTGGCTTCCTGAATCTCACACTCATATTCTCCTAGGAAATCAGGTGCATAGTGGCAGAGCCAGGTCCCTAGACACCTGCTTATGGGGTTTATTAAAGGTTACTAGACAACAGAGGAGCTGCAGGGCATATGTGGTTTGACTTAGTGGTGGCTGGGGGACAGCCTATGTGCTGTGGCTGGCAGAGCCCCTGGGCAGGTCCACCCCTAAAAGGCCTATGAAAGTGGAAACATCTAGCAATGACAATGAATGAGACTGCCAAGATCAATTAATAGAGTAACAGATTTGTTGGAAAAGTCAAGGACAGAGACCTAGGGAGTTAGTCATAAGGCGAGAGTTGACAGCAACCTTGTGAGCAATCACTTGCAATATTAGGCCCTCGGGGGTTTTGAAAAGCTTTATGCTTCTTTAGGCTCCAGGACAACCACTGGGAAGTGAGTAGAGCAGTTTTTATTATTCTCACTTGATGCATAAAGCTACATGGTTTCTATAATTTAGTAGCAAACTCAGAAAAATCCTGAATTTTGACTATTACAGGAAGATAGGTTGAACAAGATCTCGCAGTGGATAAGAAGTCCCTTTTATATTTATAGGTGGGAGACAGGGAGACATGGGTTTGAGACTCCCAAAAGAAGAGGAGAAAGAGTCTATTCAAGAATTTATGATACTTCGCAATGTGACTGAGCATGCTCCCGGATCAATGTGGTTGATTATTCAAAAACTGAAGCCTCATTTCTTGGCCTACTCCCTACAGAGAGTAACTTTCCTACAGTTTCCACTCTTAATGGGAAATGGAGAGCCACGATGTGACTGTTCTCTGCAGAGAGATTCTTAGTTAATTGCTTCTACCTCTGTTTTCATCTCAGTGGGGGCCAGCTTCCCTAATTAATTGTAGCGGGCATGTCTGGTTACGGGCAGCCATCATTTTGGAATGGCTGAGCCCATTTCATTAAGAACATATCTTTCTAGGGCAATAAATAAAGACAATCAAGAGTACCAAGTGGTAAAGAAGAGAGAGGTTGGCTCCTGTGTGAGATAGGTCTGGGTTTGAATCCCATCCTTAAGTACTCATGGTTCGAGGGACACTTGCTCTCACCAAGCCTCAGTTTCCTCAACTTTAAAAATGGGGATAATTCCACCCGTTGCTGGGATATTGCACAGATTAAATCAATTGACATTAAAAAGGAAAATTCATCAAGATAAACACATTTGGTCACATTATTCTGCAGGTAAGATGGGACTTTGTCTCTGATAACAGATGCCATGGTTTTAAAAGATAGATTATAATGTCTCTCTGCATATATTCATACTGCAAAAATTATTAACACTGTGGAGCCATTAGAAACTAAATTAAGCTGCTTTCCCATGCCATGCCACTGTTACACAGGATGCATGCTCTGGGCAGATTTCACACATTTTAGTTATTGGGTTGGCAGAATTGTCAAATGCCAGTTTTGAAAGATGAGGCTATCTACAGATGCTTGCATAACACAGTTAAGCAGAGAAACAAAAATGAAAATATCCCTTGGCCCTTCACTGCGAGCTAGGTAGCTTCTATCTGTGCTTCCAGATGCACTTTCTATCCTGCTCCCACTACCCTGGGCCCACAGAAATAAATCTGTACATCTCTAGCAGGGCTGCCTTGCCCTCTGGTTTCTGGATGAGCTCAGCTATGGGGACCCTCAGTAGAGACTGGAAGATGAGAGTGAGTGAACAAGGGATATTTATTTCTCCACTTCCTTTTGTGGAGTTGCCACAGGCTGGCTGTGTCCTAAGACAGAAGTCCTCAGTTTCCGTAGGGCCTCCTTTACCACACCACCTTTCTGTCTTCGGGTTCATACACCTTTCCCTCTATTTGTCCATTCGGGCCTGGGGTGGTAATAGTCCCCACTGTCACTAGATTCCAGTGTATTGTCTCCACATTTGCATTAGGATAAAACATATGGATGCATCAATTTTGCAAAACAAAAATTATCAAATATTGGTAATTTCATACTCAATCTAATAAACAGTTACATCATTAAACTGTTTTGAATAATTCAATTAAAGTGCAGTTCATTAACAAGTAAGGAAAATATTTGTTGTTAAAATTAAGGAAAGCAGGTTTGCAAAGGAGACAGCAGAGAAGCACTTGGAGATTTTTTGGGATGAAAATATTTACTGAGGGCAAAATAACTATTAAATAATAGAAGCTGTAATTGTAAATTATTTAAACACTGGATTGATAAATAAAAATTTCTGTAAAGTAAATGGTTACTTGGTATCACAGCACCAAAGTGATTTGATTTTTTAGAAATTAATCTGGTATATTTGGAAACCTAATCAAGCAGTTTGGTATAAATAAGCCCTCACTGATTTACAGAGATACATCTGATAATGCAAAGGAAAGAACAAAAACTGAGAGTAAGGAGACCTTAATTTGAGTGCCCGCTCCCCGCTCCAATCAGTTATATGATTTGAGGAAAATCACTTTGCCTTTTTGTCATCAAGTTTCTGATCTGTAAAATGAGGAGTCAGGGATAAACAACCTCCAAAATCCCTTTTAGTTCTGGTTTTTGTTAGTTTGTAATACCAGGGACTGGTATCAATGAAAAAGCAGAGCCTCAAGGTGCTCCTCCTCTGTCCTTCCCTGACAGTTTATTTGCTTCATTCAGTAGTTGGCTGATGATTTCCAAACTTGGCAGCACAGAAGAAATATCCAGGGTATATTCCTCGGCTCCACCTCATACCTACTGACTCTCTACTATCACGGGGACAGTAGCTATTTCATATTTACGAAATCTCCCCCATTGATTCTGAAGTGCAGCCAGGATTGGAAATCACTGTGAAAAACACTATCTTGGGTATAAAGAGAGAAGACTGATGACAAATACGGGTTATTCTGAACAACTCTCAGGACAATTCTGGTAGAAGAAATCCAGAATGGTTCTGAGTAATGGAGCTAAATGATTTCAGCTCTCCTGTTCTCTGTAGTACTCAAATAGAAAGAGGACAGTCACCATATTTGCTTGTTGCAATTGTGCATGTGGGCATAAGTTTCAGAGATGTTATGTCCTATTGCCCTAACTTTTGGATTTCCTGTGCCATTATAAACCTTTTTCAGAGCATAATGACACAAAACGTGATCATATTTGTATGGTTCATTAGCATAAGGGAATAGCTACTCATAGTGGAGATGACTGGGCCAAGCCCAGCTTATCATGAGAATGAAGAGGGGATCAATATCTAGGCAAACCTGTAACCACTTGTGGCACACTAGGATGACTGGGAAGCACTGCCTGAGTGTACCTAGTATCATCTATGTTCACAAGACGTGCTCAATACATTTGTCATAGATATTAATAAATTATTGGTCAGTCTTAGAAATACATGGTTTGGGCTGGGTGCAGTGGCTCATGCCTGTAATCCCAGCACTTTGGGAGGGCAAGGCGGGAAGATCACGAGGTCAGGAGTTCAAGACCAGCCTGGCCAATATGATGAAACCCTGTCTCTACTAAAAATACAAAAAAATTAGCCAGCATGGTGTCACATGCCTGTAATCCCAGCCACTCAGGAGGCTGAGGCAGAATAATTGCTTGAACCCAGGAGGCAGAGTTTGCAGTGAGCCAAGATCCCACCACTGCACTCCAGCCTAGGTGACAGAGCGAGACTCTGTCTAAAAAAAAAAAAAAAAAAAAATTTATGGTTTGTTGTATGATTCTTATCTGCTTACGATTCAATTATTTTCAGTTCTTTACTATAGCTTGTAATAATTTCTTCCAGAACCTACATAGAAATGACATGCCTCACAAAATGCAAAACTCAACTGTGGAAGTAAATATGATTACATATGTAAACAGCTGCTTAAGTCCAACATGAACACCGTGTTCACTATTTACAGGTACTATATCCTTTAAAATAAAAGTAAAAACAAAACTATGCAGTACTTACCGGGTCCCTTCGCACGAGCTCTCCATTGGGTACTACTTCAACCAGGTGGATGATGATAATCATGGAATTCAGAATGTAAGTAAGAAACATGTTCTTGTGCAGGGTTACCCTTTGGCAGCCAAGGCTCCTGGAAGAAAAAGTAACATAAAGCATTGACCAGTGCCAAAATGTTAGAGTACCTGGGAAAAAAACATTTTGGTAATATTTTTCATATTTTCTTTAAAAAAAAGATGAAAGAACATATAGAAAAAAGTAAGGCTGGTCTCCTTTTTCAGATTTATTACTACTTTTCTGCCTGATTTTAAAAAAGATGTTTCCAATCATAGCAGCTCATAGTTTTCAGTCCTCAGAGTGACTTCATACAATAACTGAAAGAGTGGGTGATAAAATCTCTTTTAATTATAACAAATGTTATAAAATTAGTTAACAGAAGGACTCTTAGATTAGAAACTATTAGGGTTTGCAGTGTGCTTCAAATGAAAAGCCTACTATTCACTGTTGCAACCAGGAAGAAAATATGTGGCCAGTGGGGTCACAGAGCATGAAGTCAGAACCAAGGCTGCCTGTGACAAGGTACCGAATCTATGTCCTTGAGTCACTGCATACACACACTTCACATCTCCTGGCATCCTCCTCTTCCATTATTTCTGTTGCTATCTTCTTATATCTTATATTCCAACTAGAATCATCACTGTAGTTCCTCTTTTCCAACCCTCCTGATGGTGGAGCTCAGACACAGGCAGATAATTCTTAATAGGTGCAAATGAAATGTCATTATGAGGCATATTGTGATTTGGATCCAATGAGAGCTGTCTAAGTGCTGCTGTTTCTTGGCAGAGTCATTCCCCACCTTTTGGGTATTAAGCAATTTGTTGGGCTTTTATTCTTTTCTCCTCCAGTTTCATAAACTTGTACATATGTGTTGGTGTGAATGTTCACATAAACAAACATTAATTTGAATATCCTATTTTCATTTTTTGATGTAATGGAGAGAGCCTACATCATGACTATAACAGAATTGCAGTGATTATCCTAGACAAATGAAAATCTTATATTTATCATATTTGATAAGGCAAAAAATATTAGCATAACATCATTTGCCATGTGAAAGCTTAAAACATGCAGTTAATGATGCCAATGACTCATAACACTAACTATTCCTAAAAATATCTTCATGGAATAAAGTTAGAAATGAAGAATTTTGAAAAGGAAATTCCGAGGAAAAATGAAATACAAAAATGGTCTGGGTTTACTTACAATGCCTTCTTATATTTCCAATTCAAAGGAAAAATAGTTGTCAATTATCCGTAGCAAAAAGCAAATTTAAGTAATAAAGGCAGCTGTTACAGCATATTTTAACTATAATAGCTACAGTTTTCAACTTTTTGGGAAGGATAAACAATAACTCATTAATAAATAATATTTTTAAAAATTCAACTTGTTGAACAGGGATAGGATGTAGAATTTACATCCATGAGGCAGGCTCTGATAAAGACAGGATTTAGGAAAGAGCTTTCTCTTACACACACGCTTCTATGGACTACTCTATTCAGCAGTATGGAAGTCTGTTAAATAAATCAAACCCAACTGGTTTTACAAAGCACTAAAGGTAGGTTGCAAAATTAAATTTAAACAAAAATATTACTTATGTGAAACCTCATGATCGTTTATACTGCATAAACTTCCATCTTGTGACTGCTGCAATCAGCACAGTCGAATCTGTGACCTGCCATCTTTCATAGTCACAAGAGCAATTTATAATTCTCACTGGCGGTTAATTATGGAATTCATTGTTTAATTCAGCCTGGCTTAGGCCAATGATAATTGACATTATCTAGAACTAAGGAGTATGAATGAATGTATCATACAGCGATGATATTCTTATGCCTGGTTTTCTTTTGACTGGGGAGAGCTCAATAATCTGCTGTTGTACATTAGCTTGAATGACTTCATTAACTTCATTCTCCTGTATAAACCCAAGTCACCCTGAATAAAATATACTTCCTCCACCTCCAGCTTACTCTCTTGTGTGCCTGCTTTACTTTTCTTCTTAACACTTATCACCTCCTGACGCAGTATATGTTTATTTATTGCCTGTTATTCTCTCTTTTCCTCCCACTAAAATGAAAGTGCTAAAGGAATTTATTTTATACACCTAGAACACTGTCTGACACATCATTGGGCTTAATCCTCATTTTTTTAAAATTTAAAAATATATTTAAGAAATATGTTCTGTTTTGAGCTGTGACCTCTAAGCAATTTTCCAATACACCAATGAATGACATTAAATGTTAGATGATTTCCTACTTTATACTTCATACCATACTGAACATTTGCCAGATTCTTCAGTTTCATATTAACTAGCTAATATGGAACATTATCCTGTTGTTCAACACTAGTTAAAAATAAATATATCATATAGCATATATACATACAAACAATATATTGTATATAGATAGATACAGTATATATAAAGAGTACTGTATCTCTCTATATAAAAGCATACATTTTTTTTTCATTGGAAACACAGAGAAAATGATAGTTTAAAACTAGATAAACTGCTAGTCTCCAAAGGAGAAGTATGACTAATACTTGAGTTTCTGTTTTTTGAAAGTTTTAATATAATTTTTGCTCATTGAGTTTTAAAATTTTTATGATACTAACTTGACAACATTTACAGTCATCTTTTTGAAGTGAGTCGAAGGTACTGCAAATTTTTCAAAATTCATTCAATAATCCAAAATATATGATTGTGCACTCATTATGATCCAGACCTGGTAGATATCAGGAATATAATGGAGGACAAACAGGCACTCTTGCCTTTAGGGCCCTTATATACTATGCCATTTTTAATTTACTTTTATTGTGATAATTGTTCTGAAGAAGAGGGGTGGGATGCTAGAGAGAATTAATTGAACTTAACATTAAAAATCCTCAGTACAAATATGTCTCTCAAATGAATATGAGAGAAGCTGACAACATTTTTTTGTCAGATCTGAGATGTCTTAGGTAGAAATAGCACCAACTTGACACTTACTATATTCTATTCCCTTGATTAAAAAAATCCAGACATTTAGATGGACAGAACATTGCTTATTATTTGAGTGACGGGAAACCATAAGTACCACACATTCTCCAGTAGTAGGAGGTTGAGACAACATAATCTACTTCTACAACATAATCTACCAATCAAGGTGTCACTCAAATGTGAGGAAGAGATAATGATTTACTTGAGTATGAAACTCAAGATGTCACATTTTAAGGCTAAAGCAAAAAGTCATTTTCATAGTTATAGTTTATCTGGTGTAAATCTTTCACATTTGTTTCAAGCTATTAGTACCCCGTGTGTGTGAGTGTGTACTTTTTGGGAGCTTGTAGTTGTATGAGATGGCATTTGATATTGGTCTTGAGTTTTGCCGATTGTGTAAATGAGTTTGCAGTATTTTCTCTTATATATCTCATATATAAGACCGTGTGATTATAGTCACATTCAAAGCAAACGAAGAAAGTAGCAAAAAGAAAACAAGTAAAAGTTGTTGTGAAGTTCTTGCTGCATGGGAAAATATGAATTAGGGATAATTTCTGTAATTGGTACAAGCCAAAGTCATATCTTCTAGTGTAACTTTTCATTTTCATTTACCTAAGGATCATATGTTATTCATGATAACATGAGAACTGAAAAGAAAAGAGAAAATGAAGTGAAGTGGATTGCATTAAAACTCCTGGGAAAATTCAAATACAATATATTATATATCTTCACTATTTGACAAGAGACTTTATGCCTTTTGATTTAGCACAAAATCCTTATCGTTAATAAATTCTCTTTCAATCAAAATTCTTGCTTTTCCTATTACCACTATTCTATGGGTGAAGAATATGCCGTGGTATGATCAACAGTTATCTTTGTTGTCTGTCCTGCCAGTGGTGAGTTGGAAGAAAGGAGGCCATCTTTGATACCATAGATTTCATGGTTTCCTTGGAGCAACAGGAAGGCAGCCAGAGATGTATAATGGTGAATACTACACAAGATAAAGATTCATATACTCACCCAATATGTAGAGGTGACATAGAACAAAGAGAATAGTAAGTAGTAGAGGAATCAGTCTTCCCTCAGTATGTCCCACTGGAAGCCACTTTTGTTGACCTCCATGATTACCTATATATGCTTTTGGTTAATGTGGCCAATGTAATGTCATGTAGACAATGAAATGAAGAGACTGCCTGTTTTCCAACCTATATTTCTATCAACTTTCAGGCAAGAATAATATTTAAAATACCAATCAGAAAGACATGGATAACAATCAGTCAAAATAAATGCTAATGAATGGCCTGTTATGCTTTTCATGAGGTAATACAATGAGAGGCTTACATATTTAGGATTATTCCACAGAAAAGCAAACTGATAAATTGTAATTGAAATTTATAGATAAGTGAATTTATTGGAAATTTGCTGAAAATGGTCAAGAACCAATCTCAAATAAATGTCCATTTATGTGTCTTTCCCAAACCAGTCTTCCCTAAGGGCATCTTCATTTTAGCTCTCTTGTTGACACTTACTATTGGAATCCAGCAGTAAGAGATCTTGCTGAACTAATTTGATGTTTATATTTAATCCCTTTCCATATTATCATTCCAATTTTTTCTGTGAAGATTTTAAACTAAATACCATCCTAATAATGCTGTCTTCTATCTTTAACTGGTGTACCAGAAATGACCTGCATATCATCTTGAATATTATTTAAACTTTTGAACAGTTAAGATTTTTAATGCTGACTTTTCTATGAATTAAACCCGAGAAACCGTTTTTTTCTACATTTTCTCTTTCTCTAGGAAGAAGGTATAGAAGATCAATTTTCTTCTATTAAAATGAAGGCTTTATATACATTTATACATTAATTTTCCAACAGCACAAGGAGCATGATTTCTATTTGCTTTAAGTTTACATAGTTCTGCCTTTTACCTTCCCCTGCATGCTCAGAATAAAATTACATTAAGATTAAAGGCATACTTTAATAAACTAATTCTGAGTAATATCCCAAGATTTTAGTGAGGTATTGGCAGTTCTAAAGCCTCCTGTATGGTCAGCGACTTTAAATTTCTCTGCAGGCCTCCTAGGCCTGCTCATTTGAGGAGGACAGCTGCAGGGTTCCTCCTTTTCATAAGGTACATTTGAGGAGTTCTGAGGGCTTTACAGTGAGATTTCAATGGAGTGATTATGAATGGGGCATCAGTTCTCAGAATTGGAGCTGGGTAACTTTTCACTCTGGTTTCCTGAAAGTTTTATAAAACTGTTTGGAGTCTGCAAAATTACTCAACCCTGGGAATATAGAATTAAGCAAGGGAGTGATGATATTTTTTGCTCAGGTTGCACACAGATGATGCCATTTAAGTGCATAAATTATGAAACTTTCTATTGTAATGTGCAGTGAAGATCTTAAAGACGATGTAGAGTATTTGAAAATAAATTCTGGAAAAAGTTTGCTAATTCACAAATAAATTCCAGTGATATATCAGTATTATTTTCTACTTCCACAGTCACTTTTAATGTTTCTGAAATTCAAATATAAAAAATATTAAAGGGTCAGGATCGAACTTAAATTTTAAGAAAACAGAAGTCCTTTATATTTTTAGTTTGGGTAAGGTTTAAGATATGGTTGAAAACAAGTATAAAAATTTTATATAGCTTTTTTTGGTTTGAATATTTGGCATCTCAACATATGTGCTTTTGGTATGTCATTTGTTTCTTGTTGTGTCTGCTCTGAAGAACTAGCTATTTCAGTTCATTTCTTCTCATTATTAGGCTCAGATGATACATCAATAAGACTTGTTTTTCTTCCTCAGATTTAAGTTGCTGTTTAGTTGGTTCTTAGAACTGAGAGACAGTAGGGCAAAGTTGGGTGCTTTCTAGACAATCTGTCCTCACACTCTCGCAAGGGTTTGATCAGCATCATTTTGCTTTGAGACTAACTGGAGTTGAGAAATATTCTACTTTGCCCATGTGCTGCACTTTAACACACCCATCTTCAGTAGCTTAATATAGAAATGATCATTGAAAAAAAATTCTGAATTTCTTTGCTGATTTGGCTTTCACATCTCCTCACTTATTTAAGTTACTGGAGAAAAAAGGAATTAAGATCTATAATGCCTTTGACATTATTACCTTTAAAGTCCTAACTACAATTAGTTGCATGATTACAAATTTGGGAAATTTTTCTTTCAATTTTTTTATGATTATATTTAAAAAACTTAAAAAATATGCTTTAGTGGCATATTTTAAAATAAAATTTGTTTCAGAACCATGATATGTTTATTTGCCATAATGAAGTGCAATTGAAAAATGAAGACATTCCAAGATTAATCATGTTGTGTGAATACTGTATTCTGATCATCAAAAATATTCTTCTATTCTAATTTGAGTAATTAATAATTCATGTCCTTTTGCTTTGTTTATCAGTCTTTCTCCTGTTAAACCATGTATAGAAGGAGCTCATTGTCTGTTTGCTTATGTTATCATTTGCTATCCAGTTAAAAATTGCTATTCACTTCTATTGCTTAGTCAATATAAGAATCTTTACTAAGATACAGACAAAGATTGAAAAATGATGAAGGAAAAAATAGTAATTGTACTAAGGATGTATTTACAGGTGATTATTCTCCCCTTGGTTTAATTTTCCTTAGTACTATCCTGACAATGTTTTAACAAAAATCAAATCAAGATTCTATTGTTCTATGTTTTAAATTTATTTTTTGTGGTAAAGTATAGATGTATAATTTACCATCTTTGCCATTTTAAGTATGTAGTTCAGGGGTGATAAATACATATATATTCTTCTCCCCCCTCATTCTATATGTGAATCACTGTACATTTAATCACATACCACATTTTTTTTTCATATTTTTTTTACACATACCACATTTTTTAAGTGTGGATGATTGTTTGTCATCTGAGTCTGCAAAAGGGCTTTTCTTTATGATTTCTATGATACCACCATGACTATTGTTACTACCAATAATAATAATAATGATATCAAACACCTATTTCACTTATGTGTCAGACATGAATCCAGACACCTTACATATATTATTTCATTTTTATCTAATTTACTTCAGTTTCTAACATATTTACTGAACCGTGGTGTGTCTAGAGAAAAATACATATGTGGCTTACTCTGAATCTACATTTGAGAATATACTTCAGAAAGCCAGCCTAGGACAATGTTATGAGTGCTTTATTTTCACTAAAGTTTGTTGTGATGAAAGCATACATAACAGTTTCTAACTTAAATGTACCATTACCTGTAAAGATCCTATTTTATATTCATGTAAGTTGATAAGAAAATTTAAAGTATTCAAGTTTTCCTTGTGTGTTTTCTCATATTTTGCTTTCTAGCATAATTGTGCACCATAAAACCTAAAGACAAGCATATTAAATTAGGTTTTGTAGAAACATGCTCTGATGTGCTTGTTTATTCCTTAGTCTTACATATGCTAGCAAGAAATAATTAGGCAGGTTATATGTGGATTTGTGGCTATGGTCGCCGAAAATTAGAGTGGGAGTAAAGAAGGTGGAGAATCCTCTCCTCTACCCTTAATGGTAACTTACCCATGGTAAATGGAACCTTTACCATGTTACAACAGTGTACTTATGGGCTCACAGGACTGTCTTACTTTAGGAAGCCTCAAGGCATAGTGCTTTTGAAAATGATATAAATTTATCCCCTTCTCCCCAAAGATAGGATTAAAAGCATATTTAAATTCATTTCATTTTTCTTGCTACTTCATGACTCCTAACATTGCATGTCGCTTGTAATTTGCTGAAGACCCTTCCACACCTCCACTCTTGCAGAATTCACCATTTATTTCAATAACTTAAAGGAGGAAATAAAGAGCAGATGCTGTAAGCGTACTTACTTGAAAAACACGAAAATCCCCAGGGAAATCACTAAGGTGAAAATTGACAAAGAATGACCCACGATAGCCAAATAGTACAGAACATACGCATTCTGGAACAACAAAAAGTAAAAACAAACAAACACAAAATGAATGAATGATTCATCAGAGAGAAAATCATTCCTTTTTCTAAATATATGTAAATCAACAAATGTTTTCCTCCTTTTAAAAAACTGCTACAATTATAACAAATATTTCAGACAATGAAATTATTTTTTATCTTTACTCATGGTATGAAAATAAATTGTCATTTTCAAAGAATAAAGTTCTTTGAGATGAAGTTCCTCATTCAAAAATATATTTCAGAAGTAGCTTTATATTCATTAAAAATTATCATCCCTAAGCCCAGTAAGCAATCCCGGTAGTTTTAAACTTCTGGAATCTTTTAGACAGTGGATACGTACTTCTATACCACAGACCTGGCAAAATAGCAATCAACTTTCCAAGCTGTCCTGACTCTCAGCATATACAGAGGGTGAGGAGAGTATGGTGGCGGGTTGCTATGCCTTTGTTTAAAATGATATCATTAGTATTTAGTTGGTTGAAGCTGCAAACTTTCCCCTTGGCAGCCATTTGATAATTCTTTTTTTCATAATCATGGTTAATTTTATTTATTCTCCCATAATGTTATGTTGACTTGGAAGAATGTCCCTCTCATGAACTGCATGTCATAGCATCTTTTTTTTCCTAGTCATCACAATCTGTCCTTTCCTTATAATATAACTTTATCACAGAGAAAACAGCAATTGATCTACTCACCCATCTCTCTCTCTGTCTTCTCTGTCTCTCTGTTTCTCTTTGTCTGTTTCTATGTTTCTGGTCTCTCTCTCTCTCATTCACTCTATTTTGACACTAGTTTTTGCATTTTGTACTATTTAGCCGGTTTCATCAACTGTAATTGAAGTAGACTTGAATCTATTGTAACTAGGGATTTTGTTTTCACTTGTTTTTCTTGGTGGAGCATAATTTGTATATTATTTTGTAGTTGTATCTTAATCTCTTGACTTTTGGTCTTAAGTTCCTTCCACAGTTTGTTGGGTCTTGGTATGAATGCAAATGTAGTGTAGATAGAACGAATAACCTCTATGAAGTTCTTTGATTTCCTGGAATAAATGTGGGATTTATATAGCCTTGTTCGTTTTGATTTTTATCAGTTTCCTCAGGAAGAGTCTGGGATTGAAGCACTAATTCAGCTAAAATGCACCCAAACTGTTCAGAGCCCTTTCTTGGTTATGTGCATTATTGCTGTCCTGAAATGAGCATTCCTTTTCTAGACCTTAGAATTTCAAAATGGACTAATTAGCTTCTCCTAAGTTGTGCCTGTTGCATCATTTGACCAGGCATTCCATATTTTTGGGGCATTTTCATTGTTGATACCACTCTCTTAATAGCATATTTTACTCTTACAGGAAATGTTAATAAAGTTAGAATAGTAGGTTTATAATTGGAGCTGATAAAATCTTCAGAGAGCTTTCTTGGGAGGGATTTAGGAATCTTAAACACACACACACACACACACACACACACACACACACACACACACAAACATTCACCTCCTATCTTTTCTCCCAGGAATTCATTTTCTAGCTATTTTTCTAACTTCACTTGTAGACAATATCAGGAGAGGCATTTTCTAAAAGTTTTTCCTTCTAAATAGTTTACTACGTAGAACACTCTTGCCCCTTAATTAATTTGGATATATCTGCACCCCCTCTTCTGTCAGTCTTTTAAGAAATCTTTGCATACTTTATTTCTAAGAAAAACTTATATAACTTAATTCATATTCTTTTCAGTTGCTTTCAGAATACTCCTTTTAAAAACATTTGTTCTTCTGAAATAGAGTTGTCTAAATACGTAAGATTAAGTCAACAACTCATAATTTAGTTGCCATCCTTGTGTCATTCTCAAGGGTGAGTTTTTTTTTTTTTTAAATGAATTCCAGGTTGGTTCCTTCAAATTTTAATGTGACGATATTTACATTGTGGAAGATTTGTGGAAAGCATTTTAATCATTATACTAGGTGCCTAGAGAGGAGCATTTCTTCTTTAAATTATTTCCTTCTCAGATGTGGCCAGTGTACGTGAGAAGTCCAAAGACAACACTAAGAATGATTTGGACTTGCACACTTACAACAATCCAGTTAACGTCAGCATAATTTTTTTCTGTAACATCATAATCAGCACTCATTCAGAAAATTCACTACTCCATGACATAGCTTATTAATCAGACTTTATTAGCAGCTCTCCATTAGGGTGTAGACATGCATCTGATTCTCAGGGTGACTAAACCATTTGTAAAGGGACAACTGACCGTGGTGCCTTAGCCTGTGCTTGTGATGAGGTGTCCCTCCTATTCAATTGGTCTCTAAGCTATATGTTCATCTTGTTTGTTTTTGTTGTTATTTGTTTTGTTTTTAATAAAAGAAAACTTTTCTACACCCTGAAAGCATCTCAACAACAAACAAAGGCACTAGTGTGCTTTTAGCTTTCAACTGAATAATTATTTAGTATACAGGCCTATCTTTGATGGAAATGATAGGTTTATGTTAGAGTCAGCAGGGTTGCTTAGAGACGCCCTGCACAGCTAAACATTGACCAACTGTAACTCCCAGTTCTGTGTGGTGAGGAGGCTGGTTGTAGACTTAGTGAACTTTTCAGATTTTTGATGCATCTGAGGAAGAAAGAGCATCTGTTCCCCCACCATTTGCTTAGATGAATATTTCTAAGCAGAGATAATATTCAAAATATTTAACAGACAGTAAAATGCAAGTACTAACAAATAAGAATGAACTTCCACCGAAAATAATCTAAGCAGCCATACCTGTATTAGCGGACTGATGAGATGCCCCACTTTAGGAGTTCTTTCTGTGCCTTATTGTAAAACTAAGGTCATGGCCAACACAGGGGAAGCATGCTGTCTTGTGACTTGTGGAAAAATCTGTAGTTTTGAAACTCTTCCAGGAAAAGTGAGATGTTAGAGAGTCCCTGGAAATGTTGCCTAATTTTGGCATCATTGGGAATCCATTCATCTGCTCTATGGACACTTATCCCCCTGCCATAAATGGACTGATTCTGTATGCTCATGGAACTTCAATTGACTCTTGACTCTGAGTGCCAACCAAGAAGTGAAATGTCATTTTCTCTAATGCTGCTCTAGAGATTCCTAGAACTTACCAGTTATCATATGATTTCTTTCCACAAAATCTGTTGGTTTCTCGGTAGCAGATATTTTACAGTTATATGTCCATTTCCTTGTACAAATAATGACATTCTCACTCAATACTGAAATGTGAAAAAGAACCTACCTTCAGTTTCTCAGGAGTGAAAGCATTGCACATAGTATAGTTGGACCAGGTTCGATTGTTTTCAGGATGTTTAAACCAAACGCCGTTTTCATCACAGTATTTTGTAACCTTTTCTGTTAATGAAACATAACAATTATTACACAAATATCTCAAAATCCCAAGAAGGAAAAATAATAAATTAAAGCTTAAAAGCCATTCCAACATATTAATCACTTTATAGAACTTGAATGTGAATATGTCAATAGAGACTATCACAAATCATGTATTATACAAAGTGTATTAATATGCATTGTCTCATTTTAACTTTAGCAAAGCCATGTGAAGTAGGCATTGTCATCTTCATTTTACAAATTCAAAGCAGACAGTGAGAGGAGTCATGGGCTTGAAAAGCCACTGAGACTGAACCAGGATTTAGACCCAAAGACATGGATATGGGTCAGACTGCAAAGTGCTACCTATACTCTCCCTCGTAATTTTTTAACAGACATTAAACTTTTGATTGTAGATGGAAACTATTGGAGAAGAACAAGAACATACCTTTCTTTATTTACTTGCAATGTTTTTTCATTAGATTAACTGTATGAAACAGTAATTTTTGGATCAAATGGTCAAATCTTCCCAGTCCCATATGGTTAAATCCAATAGAACAAAGAAGTCCAAAACTAAGGGATATATCAAGAGGTCATTTTTCTGCCTCTCAAGAGATTTCATTTGAATCATCTCTCTTCATCCCACAGAAAATATATAGGGATCCAGGCTTTAGCCTTTACTGTTTACTTTTTAAAGTATCTCATAGATGCTTGTTAATGAAATTCCTAACTCAGCTGGACTGACATATTAAAGATCTCCACCTTCGCTATGTGGGGGCCAGGCACCGCTCAGCACTTTGTAGAATTATCTTCTTTAACGTTAATAATGAGTCTTTGAAGTGAATATTGTTCTTCCCATTTTATATATAAGTAAATTTCCCTTCCATAACTAGCATCTAGTAAGGTCAGGCATCAAATCCAAGTCTACTTCATTCCAAATCTATTGCAGAGCTATTAAGCACTAATTAAGCCACTTATTTCTGTGGCAATGTGCCAACTGATCAGAGGAAACAAAACAGGCAAGCCCTTATTGTTAAGATGCAGATGTAGGTGAGAAAATGAGACGATGTAAATGGCACCTGGAAACTGGATTTGGCATAGAAATAAAAGATAACACTGGTTTGGCCCCCCACTTTTTTTTTTTAATTGATGCTTAGCAAAGAGGAGGAAAGCCTGGCATCTTACTGTCCCTCCAACCAGCAGGTCAATGATTCTGGGGTTGCTCACTGAGGTTAAGAGTTCTGCTTACACTAAAATATTTTGGAGGAAAAGGACAAGAAGATTTTGTTTGGGCCCTGAGAAAGAACCTTCCAAGTGCTTGCTTTGTGGTGTCTGCTGGTTCCCATCAGGCTTATTATTTTTTCAATTATTTTTGTGTGATATGTTCAGTGCTGGTTACAATATGATAAAGCCTTGGTGCTTTTTGAATTTTAATTTTTTAGCCAGTGTATATGTATCAGTACAAAGTAAAGTTCCAAATTTGATAGAAATAATAAGTTCTCATGGGGATGACTCATAATATCTTTGCTGAAATTCATACTAAAATATTAGGCCATGATAGCAATTTTCATAATTTTTAAAAATAATATTTGATAACTTACCATTACCAGACCCTACATCAAGTGCTCTATCTTAGAAATAAATAAGAAAACTTCTTTGTTCTGTATGTTGCTTAAATTATTAACTGAGTATATATCTGAGATTCTGGGTTAAGTGCATGAGGCTGGGAAATCACAATATATATTGGGAGTAAAGAGTGGTCAGAATGGTGAGATAATATTTATCAAGACATTATTATCAGCAGGATAAACACACTGTGAAACTAGTATATTGCTAGCAAACAACTAAAGTGGCACTTAACTAAAATTAGAATTTAGCTGGATTGTATTATAATACCGGTCAACAATATTTTAATTTCGTACTGGGACTCTAGAAGGTGAAATCTCATAAATGATCAAGGTTATCTATATTCCATTCCAGTGACCTAAAGAATTTTAGATAATGTTGTTGGCTACAAGATAATATTTAAATTCTAACCTCTGAATTGGCCAAGCAACTGAAAGAAAAAATCAGGTTGAATTAAATAACATAGAAATAATGAACAAGCAAATATTAAAATGAATGTACTTGCCAAATTTAATCTCAATCATTCAGATATTCTCTAGTTCTTCAAAGCACCTATGTGATGTGTTTATTGTCTGCGAGATCAAATAGCAAGCCTAGATTGGTATAATATGCAGGGAGATTTTGCAAATGTATTTGGAATCTTCACAAAATTTTAATCTTTGATAATTTCTCAGGGAAAATATTTTTGAAGCGTTTTCCTATGTTAACAAAGGCAAAGCATTGCTGTACCTATAGATAATGCTTTTATAGATGGTTATTTTCTTTTTTAGCACAGGATGTGGAAGTCAGAATCATATGGTAATATTTGAAGAACATTGCTATTGTTTTAAAGGCTAAGGAAAAAATATACTGAAAAAAAGGGAACCTTATTTGGCTGAAAAATCACTGAGATCTGATAATATTTAAAACAATTTTCTACTAGTAGGTTTGGTTACTCAATCTGCTTAGAGCTAGTACAAAAATCCTTTTTCCTTGGCAGTTTTTAGGTGTAATTCATCATTTTTTATTGTATGACTGAAACAGGTATTATTTTACTAAATGCAAGATTTAAACTGCAGGTTATAGAGTTATTTGTATGTTTAATTTTTATTTAAAATGTATGAAAAAATATTTTTTCAAGCAAAAGATGTTTTCAAGCAACCTATTAGAATCATTACTGCTTCATGTAAATCCGTTACAAAGTTAAATAAGAAAACTTAAAACTGTAAATTTACTGAGATAGCCACCAGACAAACCCTATTTAAAACATCTCTATTGAACATTAACAACGTGTGAAAAAGGATTAGCACTGATCAGCACAAAAAATTGATGTTGAAAATTTGTCAATTATTTTGCTAACGTTATTTGTCAATGACCAACCCTTCCAAGTTTACTTGCGATTTTTAAAAGTGGCCACATATATTTATCAGATTGCCGAAAGTAGTTTTTTTTTAAATAAAATGAATATAATTTGGTTTCAATGAAGTTATGTAGCCGGATATGGGAAAATATATTGTATGCAGAGAGACGCTACTCTTAAAGGTCATTCCATTCATGAACGCGGCTATAGGAAACGGTATTTTTTGTTTTGTTTTAACTTAAGTCTGGATCGAGTCATTTCTTGGTTTTAACTGTTACAACTATCAAGAATTTGTTCTCCTTCACCTGATGAGTCTTTTAATATTTGAAGAAAGGATTATGTTTACTCTGGGTCTTCCCTTTACAAACCAAACATCCTCCATTACTCACTCCCCACAGCTTGTCCGCTCACAGCCTGGAGACTCTCCACATGTGCTTTGATGATAGATATTTCTCTCTAAAATACTCTATGTGTGGACTGACCTGTGAAAAGTACGATGTGCTTCTCTTACTCCAGATTCACATGGGGGAACTACTTGAAGATTCTGAGGTCCTGTCCCTAGAGATTCAAATTCTATTGATCTGGACAGGGTCAGGCATCTGCATTTTTTAAAAGCTCACTATTTTTTTTTCATTTTGTGAAAGGGCATCTGGGTTGAGAATCACTGTCCCAAACCATATTTGGACCATCTTGGCTCTGTGCCATTAAAGTTGTTTGTTTGGCTTCAAGTGTGGGGCTGTAAATGCTTTCTTGTTAAATTTTGCTTTTTACATTCCCGCATATTCCTTCAGAATGTCAGCCTCTTTTGAATTTCAATACGGTTCTTTCACTATCTGTCTTTTACCAAGGACTTTTTCCAAAGTGAAACTTCTGGCATTTCATTAATGTGTTTTGTGTGTGTGTGTGTGTGTGTGTGTGTGTGTATTTATAATTTAAGTTTGGAATATATGTATATATTTCAGACACATTTTAAAGTGAATTTGTCCTGCAGCTGAGAGGTTTCTGTATAAGAACCAGGCTGAAAAGATGGATCGATGCCTGGAAATCTCTGATTTGTTGATCAAAATCTTGCCTTGTAGTCAATATTTATATCCACTTTGGCAAGTGCCGCATTGTTACTTTGGAACTGGCCTAGTATCCTCAACTGCACAACAGCTCTTTGTGCCAATCAAGTTACTTCTAATGTAGTTGTCAAATAAAGATTAATGAAGCATCATTCATTGGGAAGAGTCAATAAGGTCCTGAAGGATTATCATCAAATAGCATTTAGTTAGAGATTCCAGGAATGTAGCCGATGTAGCGCACAGCACAAAGCCCTTTCTTTCTTCACATCCCAACTTTTCCATCACAATGGGAATTCCCAGAAGTGGCTAGCCTGCACTGGTTTTAAAAGAGGGCCTCTGCAATCCCACTTCCATTATCTCTGCCTTACTGAGGTGAAATTTTGTTTTCAGGGACAAATTAGATCTTTTACTCTTGAAGGAAGCACAAAAAGCATTTTTCAAACATTGTTTCAGGGGTAGATTCATTTTTCTTCTTTAATTGGGATTCTAAAGCCACTTAACCCCTGTAGGCTCAGGCTCACTTTACTCTCAGGAACAAATTTCACCCATTAACAACCTATATGTTGTGCCCACAGCTAATCCATTTAGTTTCAGCATCTGGGTCTCCTTCATAATTAAGATTTCTACCCCCTTTTCAGTGAGACAATTGAAAAATGTTTAAAACTCACATTTAAATAAAACTATTCACAGAGTTTTAGAAAAGCTATGTTTATAAACCAGAATTTAATACCAACACATATAACTGACCAGCAATATGCCTTAAAAAAAGGACAGCTTGTAATATTTGTACAACTCAGCAGTATTTCAATTAAGGAAACGCTTCAGAAGCTGCTGAAATGTGGAGTATGATTAGGTAGGTACATTTTGTATCGGATTTTCTTCTCAAAACCATGAAAACTCTAATTCATAGCAAGAGCATAAAATGAAAATAAGCACTCTACCTGATGGATCAAAATCTGGAAAATAATCTGGGCAGAACTGATAGGACAGTACTCCAGCCGGTGTGTCATCCCAGCACAGCCATCCATCCCAGGTGCGATTGCAATATGGACCTGGCCATTTAGAAGGAAATTAATATTGAAGCCTTGTGGATTTAACTAAATGAGAAGATTGGTCTCAAGACAGCATTACATGTAGCTGGGCTCACTACACCAGTCATAACCACCTACTTTTCAAACGAGCCAAAGTCATTGATTTTGGAAATACAGTTTCAAATAGCCTTAGCATATCTGTGACCAAATTATCTCATTGGATGACAAGCAGGGCTCTATTTCTACTTTGTAAAAGGTTCCAAAGTTGAGCTTATCAAAAAAGCAAATGCCCCAAAGACTGCAAGACCCTCTCTCTCTCAACAAAACAAAACAAAACAAAACAAAACAAAACAAACAAACAAAAACCTACCCAAAACCATGAAGATTTACCTCTATAAAGGTATGTATTCAAAAGAATCAGATTCAGACTTTCAAGAAAGCTCTCAAAAATTATTTAAAAAATGAAAAGAGTTCTCAGAAAACCCCCGAAAATATCAGTACTGTGTTTTTATTGTCTCATTGGCTTCAACGAAATTGTTTCTCCTTCGGTCAGAGTTATATCTAATGCCTGTTCAGTTCTTGATAAACACTGAAATTACTGCAGACAGAAGAATAACATGTATCTGCCTTTCAGTTGACTTGATGTTTTTGTTTAAAGGAAAATGCTAAAAATAAGAACTACAAACTAAAACTTGAACTATTTGAAAGCAAAGAATGTGCAGTAACAGAGTATATTTAACCATTTTTTTCCTACCAAGTTGGCTTGTCTTAAAATGTACCTGGTAGTAGACCAGACACAGTGTCTCACACCTGTAATCCTAGCACTTTGGGAGGCTTTCTTGAGCCCAGGAGTTGGAGACCAGCATGGACAACATGCTCTACAAAAAAAATACATGCTCTACAAAAAAATACAAAAATTTGCCAGGCATGGTGGTATGCACCTGTAGTCCCAACTGCTCAGGAGGCTAAAGTGGGAGGATCGTTCTCGGTGAGAGAGGGAGATCCTGTCTCAAATATATATGAGATTGTAAAAGATCTTATTAAATCTTTCCAAATGCCTCAGGGGACAAATAGGAAAATTTAAAGGGATGTTGCAATGAGCTTGCCCATCACATCTCCCCTTTTGCTTTCTATGGGTCCTCTACAGCTAATAGAATATGTTTAGACTGGAAAATATCTGGGCAGTCACATACAGCCATTCTGGAGAAGCTGGTAGATAAGCAATGTCTGGCTAAGAGGTATCATTTTGTAATTCTCCTGGAAAGTGGGGCCAGAAAGTATGGAAGAATAGTATGGGTTGCCAACCAGTTGACAGTTAAAGGGAAGATACTACCTAATTAATCCAAGCAAGATAGGGTTTGATAGCATCCACCTCAGTCAAATTCTCTGCCCATTATTTTCCAATTCCCTTTCCTGTCATTTTCTACATCCCCTTCCCGACTCGGTCCGGTATTGTTCCTGCTCACCAGGTGTGAATACTGAATTATTGCAGTCATTTTATCATGAGGGCAGATGTTAGTCAAACTGCAGTCAGATGAACTTGGGCAAAGAAATTAGGCATATGCACTGCGTGAAATACACAAACATACCATAGTGTGAAAACTGCTGGCATATTAAATTAAAATTATTCAACACATATTTAACCACAAAAGAAAATGTCTTTAATGGTGTTTCAAACATACGTTCATATATATCCTTCTCTTTACCTTCTCCTTGGTATGGTGGTAACTGCTGCATCCGGTCATAGCATTTGTACTGTGCATCCATCATCTTCTTTCGTCCTACGATGTAAAGAAATGGCTCGGGCTCTATTGTTGGATAGGTTTGATTTGAAAAGGCAGGAAGAATTGGGATTGGGTGCTGTATTAAAAAGAAAAATCAGTTACTTATAGATAGGAGGAATGGGTGAGCACAAATGAGACAACGAAAAAATTTGAAAACATTTGTTTTTGCTCTCTAAGCAATATTTATTCATGGTCTCTATGTACAATTTTTTTTCGTATATATAACTAAAAATGTTTTTACATTTCATCTACAAATTCTACCTGCACATTTTATATTTGCATTTACTATTGAAAATGGATAACACCTACACACACTCATACACCTCTTTATCAGCTAGAATTGTTTTAACTGTATTATGATTCTAAAGTTTAGAAGTAAACAAAACAAATAATCTAATTCCCAAAAAATAAAATATTAAATCAACTTTGCCTTACTCTAAAGAATCATGAATCATGTTATTAAAAATAGACATAGTTCAATAAATATGCTTTTTTATTTGATTCTTTCAGCTAAATTTTATTGGTGCTGTGTACACTGCTAGAAATTTATCCCATCTATTCCATGGAACAAACAAAATATGTTTTATGCTCCTCATAATTGACCATAATCTCCTTAAGTTGGTTTCAACAGCAGATGACTTGTACAGGGCAATTTATTTTCACTAATGAAAAATCGATGTATTTCTTAGATATTTATCTCAGCACATTTGCATTTTGGTACAGATTGACAATAGTTTTTTTTTCAGTTTCAGTTAATCATCACCATCACAAGTCTCTCTTTTTCAAAGGTAATGGGGGTGTTTGAAAAGATCACTCTGTCACATTGCTCTTTCTAACTTGTGTTTATACAGATTTCAATTTCTTTTGTGGCTATGACCAATGTTTTTAGTGGTGTTGGAATCTGCGAATTTTTAATATCCATGTTCTACATAGAGATTTTTTCTTTTCTTTTTTTTTTTTTTTTGAGAAACCTAAAAACATCAGCCTGCATTGACTTTCCTTTTTCTGAATTTAGGAATGCTGTTTAATTTCTATCATACTCGTTGAAACTTCAGTTGTAAGAATGAAGTTTCTCCAGTTGTATTGATGGCAGAAGTGGTGTTACGTACTCTTCTATATGTGCTAGTTTCTAAACAAAACTCATCCTTATTAAGTTGACATGTATATTCCTGGCTCTTCATGGTGAATCCTCACTGTTTTCCATGCATGTCGGTGTGTATGTCCTACATGACAGCACATCACTAACTGCTAAGCTGTCCAGCACACAATCCAATCAAAATTCAGAGTTTGGAGAGAGTAGGGAGCACAAACATTCAGGATGGCTACAGATACAAGGTAGAATTTGAATTGAACCTTGAGTGTATGTAGTTTCTGCATAGGCACAAGGTGGGCTGAGAAGCTCTTTGGGATGGAGGGACCTTTCCCACAAAAGTCAGGAGGTTGGAAATGACATGCATGAACCACTGTGAGAAAATTATCTTGCCTGAAGGGGAGCATATTTGAGGGTAAGAAGGTCAGGACTTTGCTTTCAAGACTCTGCATTATCTGAATCTTCAGATAACAAAAAAAGTTAAGACGTGTTTTGTCACTTTGAGCAGATTAGCAACCTCTCACTAGATCTGTTTCCTCAACCTAGGAAATGTAAAATAAGAAGAGCAGAAAGAATAATATTTATCATCTATGATGTTGTGAGGATGAACAAGAAAATAAACACAAAGTGTGAGGGACACGAAAGGTTCAAAACATTTTAGCTAATATTGTTAAAACATGGTATATAACATAATGTAATATGATAAAGATGTTTTATAGATTTTTGATCAGTGAAGGTTGTGAAAGGAGAATTTTTAGTAAAATTCATGCAGCAGGCATCAGATGTCCACAGGTTACAGGTGCGGGGTGGGGTGGGGGCAGCAGGAAGTTGAAGGCCTGGCTGGAACAAGAAAGCACCACTCTTAGCACTTTCTCAATAATAAAAACATGAAGGCGTATTTGAATACAAGGAATGGGAAACAGTAATAGTCAAATAGTCCAGATATTTAGTCTAGATATTTGGGGGAAAATATAGTTCCCAAGAAAGGGGAGATGCTGGGAAAGAAAAACATTTTTAGGGGGGCTTCTTCCCCTTGGTAAGTAAGTCCTAGTTTGGGTTAGATTTGGAGATGGTAGCAAGCCATCCCAGTGGAAATAGCTTGCAAAGAGAAGATGGTGAATACTTAACATTATTATAACATTACTGTGATAACTTCAAATGGACACCAATTGTGAATAAAGTTGACATTACTCTTTAAACATTTTGTTTATTTCTAATTTTAATGTCTCTTGAATTTATGTCACAAGAGAAAGTAATGAACCCACAAAAATGATTAAAACTGTGCAAATCCTTTACCAATGCAGCTGAACACAATTCCTTTTGATATATGGCACTTTCCCCACTGGCCTTCAGATCAGTCAGCAAATATTGATCAAACTTGATGAGCCCAACATTGTGCCAGATACTGAGGATACAGTGTTGAATAAAATAAGTGTGGATCATGCTCTCATAGAGCTTACTGTCTGGCAAGATGGACCAACACTATAAAATGCATTTCTGATACCTGAAGTTATGAACAATAAAGAATCATCAGTCATAAAATTCTTAGATATTCCTAATGGAATTGGAACATGATTTGCAAAATTTTCAAAAAAAAGGTAATTTGAAGGGATTCTATGTTGAGGTTTCTTTTTTTAGTCTATTACTGAACATTTGTATGAATATATATGTTTTAAAAATTAAATTACATATCAGGTAACCATCAAAGCAAGGATGGATCATGATGCCTTCACAATAGAGATATTAATTATTGGTTCAGCTTATACATGTATTTTAGATTCTTCTTTTGTGGCTCTGAAATCTTCAGTTAATATGAGAATGATCATTTTATATATTATTAATTTCTGGACCATTTTCTCACCATCTTCAAATTGAATTCAAAGATGGAATATTATGTCATATATAAATCTTATCTGTCACTTGTATTAGATATGCTAAACACTAAGAACTATTTTGTTTAAAGCTGGCTTTCTTCCCAAAAGTAACATTCTGAATTCTCTTTTTAAATGGCTGACAACCAAGTAAGAGATTTTCCTGCTTTAGTTGGAAATTCATGGAAACCATAGGCAAATAGTATGTCCGAGGATATCAAGTAGAAAACCCTACACTTGTATTTTCAATTACATTTTTATTTGCTTTAATGCAGTTTTAACATCAGTAACAGTGGAAATATGACAATCTGTATATGAGTAGTTATAATTCATGCTGATGAAGGTAGCTTCCATCTTATCATTCTTGCAATATTGAAACAAACTCCAGTGAATTTGTTTGAAGCTGGTTCAGTAGAGATTGTTTCAACACTGAAGGAATGAAAAATTAGAACCTCTGTTGTCAGATGAGCAGTAGTAATCCGCATCAGTTCCTGGTCTGGTTCATATTTGAGCGCTGAAGATGGAATTTTCCCAGCAGTAGATGAATGTCTCAGTGGTCTTCTTCCTAAAATAACATACTCATTGGCACATTCTGTTTATGTATACAGTCATCCCTTGGTATACTCAGGGGATTGGTTGCAGGACCTCCTGTGGATACCGAAATCTGAGGATGCTTAGGTCCTTCATATAAAATGGTGTAGTATTTGCATATAACCTATGTACATCCTCCTGTATTATTTAAATCATCTCTAGATTATTTATAACTGGTACAATATAAATGTGATGTAAATAGTTGTTATACTGTATTATTTAGGAAACAATAAAAAGAAAAATAGTCTGTATGTTTTCAATACAATTTTTTCCTGAATATTTTCTATCTGAGATTGGTTCAATCTATGGATGTACAACCCATGGATACAGAGGGCTGACTGGATAGATAGATAGATAGATAGATAGATAGATAGATAGATACATAGATAGATACATAGATAGATATAAACATATAAATATATGTATATGTATGATTATATATATATAATATATATACATATAAAATTCCAATCATGGAATTACTACTGCTTAAAAATAACACATATACAAATTTCATGAAGTTTATTAAATGTTAAACTTTTGCTGATAATTTTATACAAATAAGAATTGCTGGGAAGGTGGTATTATTTTCAGCAATACAGAGACAAAATAAAACCAGTAATGATTCGATGAAACTACCAAGCAATGTAAGAGTCTTAAAATATCCTACTTATTATAAGTGTTAAGTCTGTACTACTTATTTCAGGGGGTTAAATAAATATATGATTATATGATCACATCCAGATAGAAATGAAATATTAAGGGCATATTGTTTTTCTGAAAAAAAAATCAGTTTTCAAAGTTTTGCATATAAACCATCTTACATTATTTTTCAACAAACAAACAAACAAACAAACAAACAAACCTCTTGTTGTCCTATGTAACAGTTTAGCTGCCGTATATGTGATGTCACTCCTAAAGGTTCAAGTAAATGGCGCCACAGATACGACCACCAAGCTGCCACCAACAGCAGTAGTCAGCAGCCCAAGCATCATTGTTTTTTTCAGTCAACAAATACTTTGAGTGCCTCTCACATGTCAGGCACTCTTCTAGGTTCTGCAAATTCAGCAGTGAACAAAACTGGCAAGCCACCTGCTCTCATGGAGCTTACATTCTAGATTTTATCCACACTAATCATGGAGTCCACAAGAAAGCTATCTGATTTGAAATGGTCATATGCTTATGCAATTCCTACTGTGATGTAGGACAGTCAGGTTGCTTTTGGGTTACAGTTTCTAGTAGTAGAGAGACAGTTACAGAGCTGTTCCTCATGGAACCTTGAGAAATCGTCCATCTCTGCAATAGTTCAAGCCCACTGAGTGTGTGGACCCAAGCTGCTGTGCTGAAGGGAGGGCTTCCTGTTGATTGCCACAGGCAAAACTGCTCTAAAAAGAATATAAACCTAGAATCTACAAACTGATGTAACCAATGGGATTTTCATGTCACCATCCTTAATGTTGATAATGTATATAATTATTTTTGCTTTTCAGTTACTTATACGTTTCAAAATAAGAAAGGACAAAGCACACTATTGTAAAAAGTGTTAGTCCTGGTTTTCTGGGGTAGGATCAGACGCCTGGCTGGTGTACTGTGTAATTCTACTTACATTATATAAACAACAAAACTGCATATATCATAAATTCAAAGCAAATAGGTGAACACAGCTAAGTAAACACATAACAATAACACCTGCTCTGAAGAACCTAATTTTTTATGTCTTCATTATTGCCATTGGCATTGTGGTCATCCGCATCATCACTAGCATCTTTTTCTGAGAGTTCACTGTATACTAACCACTGTTCTAAGCTTACTGTATACCTCACAGGAGGGAGAGGAATTGAGTGGGTGGTTATGGCTAATGGAAAGAGGTTAGTTGAAGGTGGTGACCCAAACTGATACTTTAAAAACTATATGGAAATCAAATCGATAGAGTTTGATAGTTAGTGTATTTTCACAACAATCTATTGTCTAAAAAGTAATATTTTGGATTAGTTAGGAACATTGTCATTAAATTTTTTTTCTCTGGGAAGTGTCCATGTGCACATAATAAATGTTTTGAAGAAAATGGACATATCAAATTTTGTTTTATGGACAAATCCTCCAAATCAAATATATAATCCAAATACAGAGAGAGAAGCAAATTTCTCTCTGTCACAGCAAAGAGAGCACAAACCCATTTAAATGCCCTGTTCAGTTATGCTTGCTGGTCAAGAGGTGCCCACAAGCCATAAAATGTTTCTGTCCATGGCTCATGCAAAGATGTGCATTTTTTTCAATATTTAAATCATAGACTACATTAGCTAAAAGTTTTGAATAAAAATGACCTGCTTTACTTTTTTAACACACTACAAATTTTCTAAAGTCTTTGTAATAAAAAAGGCAATTAGATAATCTTCAAACAATTTTGTTAGTGTTTAGTTCTTTAGTTTTTCTTCTGTCATGTTCAATATAATTATTTGATTTATGAAACATGATTATTCAAAAGTATTCAAATATACTAGATCACTTAGGATTTCATTTGAGCTATGAAAAATAACAGTATCAATAATATAGAGCAATATTTTTATATCCATAGAAGACCACATAAGGCCTGGGTATTTACAGACAAATTAAAATATTCTATTAGTTTCCACAGTAGTGTTGTTTAGTGTTTTTATTATATTTCCAATGACATAAAGAAACCTGCATTTCCAAATAATAATTACTTTTAGAAAACTTTACTGTAATTTATCTAAAGAAATATTTAATAGGATAAAATGATAAGACAACCTGACAATAAAATAAGTTATACTCATTGTCCAAATAGGTGCAAAAGGGTTGCATTAATAGTCATTCCCCTAAACCATTTATTTGATGTACAGTATTACAAAATAAAAATTGCCTTACAAACTAAATTAACATTTATGAAATAGTAGTAATATTTTTTCTTGAATAATATAAAGACAAAGAGTTTAGACAGACTTGTAGGCCTATACTACACAGTAATAAACAATGGAAATCCTGGAACCCTATGCAAGCTTTTTATGGGTCAGTACGACAGTATGAGATATTGAGTGATCTTTGCAGCCAGCTGTAATTCATTAGCAAATGTTACTCTGATGTGATAGAAAGGATAAGAAGCAAGGCAGCCCCACATTGATTTATGTAAAATTTACTCATCTCCCTTTCATGTGCTATTGAAGCTGATGTGATGGTGGGTTAACAATGTTGACACAAATAATAGGCATTGATAGTATTTTCTAAGATGATTGTATTTCCGATTACTTGCTAAATCTTTTAGGAATAAAACAAAATATAATTACATAAACATAATTTAAAAGGTTGGAGAAAGAATTATAGAATAATAGTGGTATATAAAGACTTGAAGATTCTGTAGTCAGTTTTTGATGAAAAATACATTTGAAATCAAATGCCAGACTGAAAGAGTTCAGATGTTTTAAAAGGATTGAACAGCCCAGATGTTTTAAAAGGATTGAACAGCCCAGAAACTATCATTCAAATCATAGTTTTGAACTATGATTCAAAACATAGTTTTTTCAACATGAAAACATTTTACCTGAGAATATTATTTACCATCTACGTTAATTTCTAAGATAATATGGAGATGTCTCAAATTAATGCTAAAGTTTTGTAAACAAAGCTCAAATTTCTGGGTAGACTATAAACACTAATTTAAATTAGAGACCGTTCAGAGGAGAGATTTGTTAACAAAATATTTGGCTTCTGGAGACCAATGCCTACCCTTGCAAATACTAATTCAATCACACTCAGAACATTCCTCCTTATTCAACATTCTTCATTAGCATGGCTTTGAATAATTTTGTTTTACTTACATTTAGAAGCAGAAACAGTGCGAAGCACCGGCATGTAAATGCGAACCTCATTTTTGGTTTTTGAAGATCTCTTTGTCCTAGAAAAATATAAAAGCAACAAAGACTAAAATTAATATATCTCTAATATTGGCTATGGCATTTCATTTTCATTTTTTTCTACATAACTTAAAGAGGATCGACATCCCAAGACACCCTAAAAAGCACATGTAGGAAAGAACAGTATGCTTGTGATGCAAATGCAGTGAAGATTCCATTGCTTTTCCTGTCAACCAGATTGTTATACTTGAGACCCTCCTATTAAGAAATTCTGGAACTGCCTTTGCATATTAGGACAGAAATAAAGACATTCCAAGAGAGCAAGAGCAAATCATGTCAGCTTCAATTAACAAGTGTCATCAATACAGCTGCTGAAAATTGCAATGAAGACGTCTACCAAGAAGTCACCTCACTGGACATAAACAAATAAAATCTATAATTTGCGAAAGATTAATCATCATGCCCTCTAGGTAGTCTAAGGCCAACTCTAAAAGTAGCCTTATTTAAAGCCTTGAGTAATTTTCTTTCCTATAAATGTTTCTTTAAGCTTCAAGTTGCTAGTAAGAACAAATTTCTTCCATAGCAATGACTGAATATTTCATTTAACAGCTCACCATTCATACTCAAGAGCATAATCACCCAAACAGTCTGCTTAGTCACAAATATCAAACAGTTTTTCATGGCTCTGCAGATAATTTTATGCAAGAAAAGATAACAAAGGGTTAAACATTTGAAATATACATATATTTCTTTTCATCAGTGGGATTTGTGTGAAATCTACATTCCAACTAGGGGTGAGTGGTTATGATTGCATCTTAACTGATAATTTCCTCTTGTACTACATCCATTATATTACCTATAGAATTTACCTATCCTTTATCCAGGAGAACTTCCTCAACCTAGCAAGACTGGCCAACATGCAAATTCAGGAAATACAGAGAACACCACTAAGATATTTCATGAGAAGATCAACTCCAAGACACATAATCATCAGATTCTCCAAGGTTGAAATGAATGAAAAAATATTAAGGGCAGCCAGAGAGAAAGGCAAAGTAACCTACAAAGCAAAGCCCATCAGACTAACAGCAGACCTCTCAACAGAAACTCTGCAAGCCAGAGGAGATTGGGGGCCAATTTCAACATTCTTAAATAAAAGAATTTTCAACTCAGAATTTAACATTCAGCCAAACTAAGCTTCATAAGCGAAGGAGATATAAAATCGTTTCCAGGCAAGCAAATGCTGAGAGATTTTATTACCACTAGGCTTGCCTTGCAAAAGCTCCTGAAAGAAGCACTAAATATGGAAAGGAAAAACCAGTACCAGCCACTGCAAAAACACACCAAAATATAAAGACCAACGGCACTATGAAGAAACTGCATCAACTGTTGTGCAAAATAACCAGATAGCATCATGATGATGGATCAAATTCACACGTAAGAATGCTAACCTTAAATGTAAATGGGCTAAATGCCCCAATTAAAAGACACAGACTGGCAAATTGGGTAAAAAATCAAGACCCATTGATGTGCTATATTCAGGAGATCCATTTCATGTGCAAAGACACACATAGGTTCAAAATAAAGGGATGGAGGAAAATTTACCCAGCAAATGGAAAACAAAACAAAACAAAATAAAACAAACAAACAAACAAAAAAAAGCAGGGGTTACAATCCTAATCTCTGACAAAACAGACTTTAAACCAACAAGATAAAAAAAAAAAAAAGAGACAAAGAAGGAAGGGCCTTACATAACGGTAAAGGGAATAATTCAACAAGAGCTAACTCCTCTAAATATATATACACCCAATACAGGAACACCCAGATTCATAAAACAAGTTATCAGAGACCTACAAAGACACTTAGACTCCCACACAATAATAGTGGGAGACTTTAATACTCTACTATCAATATTAGATCAATGAGACAGAAAATTAGCAAGGATATTCAAGGCTTTAATTCACCTCTGTATCAAGTGGAGCTAATAGACATCTACAGAATTCTCCAACCCAAATCAACAGAATATACATTCTTCTCAGTGCCACATGGAACTAGTTCTAAAATCAACCACATAATTGGAAGTAAAATACTCCTCAGCAAATGCAAAAGAACTAAAATCATAACAAAGAGTCTCTCAGACCACAATGCAATCAAATTAGACCTCAGGATTAAGAAACACATTCAAAACCACACAATTACATGGAAATTGAACAACCTGCTTCCAAGTGACTCCTGGGTAAATAAAGGAATTCAGGCAGAAATCAAGAAGTTCTTGGAAACCGATGAGAATAAAGAGACAATGTACTAGAATCTCTGTGACACAGCTAAAGCAGTGTTAAGAGGGAAATTTATAGTACTAAATGCACACATCACAAAGTTGCAAAGATCTCAAATCGACACCCTAACATCACAATTAAAAGAGCTAGAGAGGCAAAAGCAAACTAATCCAAAAGCTAGCAGAAAACAAGAAATAACGAAGAGCAGAGCAGAACTGATGGACATAGAAACTCAAACAACCCTCCAAAAAATCAATGAAACTAGGAGCTGATTTTTTGAAAAAATTAATAAAATAGATAGACCACCAGCTAGACTAATAAAGAAGGAAAGAGAGAAGATTCAAATAGACACAATAAAATATGAAAAAGGGGGTATCACCACTGACGCCACAAAAATACAAACTACCATCAGAGAATACTGTAAACACCTCTACACAAATACACTAGAAAATCTAGAAGAAATGGAAAAATTCCTGGTACCCTCCCAAGACTAAACTAGGAAGAAGCTGAAGCCCTGAATAGACCAGTAGCAAGTTCTGAAATTAAGGCAGTAATTAATGGCCTATGAACCAAAAAATGCCCAGGACCAAATGGATCCACAGCTGAATTCTACAAGAGATACAAAGAAGAGTTGGCACCATTTCTTCTGAAACTATTCCAAAGAATTGAAAATGAGGGACTGCTTTCTGGCTCATTTTATGAAGCCAGCATCATCCTGATACCAATCCGGGCAGAGACACAACAAAAGAAGAAGACTTCAGACCAATATCCCTGAAGAGCATTGATGTGAAAATCCTCAATAAAATATTGGCAAACTGAACCCAGCAGGACATCAAAAAACATATCTACCATGATCAAGTTGGCTTCATCCTGAGATGCAAGTCTGGTTCAACATATGCAAATCAATAAATGTAATCCATCACATAAACAGAACCAAAGACAAAAACCACATGATTATCTCAATAGATGCAGAAAAGGCCTTTGATAAAAGTCAACATACCTTCATGTTAAAAACTCTCAATAAACTAGGTATTGATGGAACATATCTCAAAATAAGAGCTATTTATGACAAACCCACAGCCAATATCATATTGAATGGGGAAAACTGAAAGCATTCCCTTTGAAAACCAACATAGACAAGAATACCCTCTCTCACTGCTCCTGTTCAACATGGTATTGGAAGTTCCGGCCAGGGCAATAATCAGGCAAGATAAATAAATGAAGGGTATTCAAATAGGAATAGAGGAAGTCAAATTGTCTGTGTTTGCAGACATTTTATATTTAGAATACCCCATCATCTCAGCCCCAAAACTCCTTAAGCTGATAAGTAACTTCAGCAAAGTCTCAGGATACATAATCAATGTGTGAAAATTGCAAGCATTCCTTTAATCCAACAATAGACAAGCAGAGAGCCAATTCACAATCATTACAAAGAGAATAAAACACCCAGGAATACAGCTAATGAGGGATACGAAGGACCACTTCAAGGAGAACTACAAATCACTGCTCAAGGAAATAAGAGATTACACAAACAAATGGAAAAATATTCCATCCTCATGGATAGGAAGAATCAATATCATGAAAATGGCCATACTGCTCAAAGTAATTTATAGATTCTATGCTATTCCCATCAAACTACCACTGACATTTTTCATAGAATTAGAAAAAACTACTTTAAATTTCATATGGAATCAAAAAAGAACCCATATAGCCAAGATAATCCTAAGCAAAAAGAACAAAGCTGGAGGCATCACACTACCTGACTTCAAACTATACTACAAGGCTACAGTAACCAAAACAGCATGGCACTGGTACCAAAACAGACATATACACCAATGGAATGGAACAGAACAGAGACCTCAAAAATAACACCACACATCTACAACTATCTGATCTTCAGCAAACTTGACAAAAACAAGCAATGGGGAAAGGATTTCCTATTCAATAAATAGTGTTGGGAAAAGTAGTAGCCATATGCAGAAAACTAAAAATGGAGCTCTTCCTTACACCTTATACAAAAATTAACTCAAGATAGATTAAATTCTTAAATAAAAACCCCAAACCATAAAAACTCTAGAAGAAAACCTAGGTAATACCATTCAGGACATAGGCACTGGCAAAGACTTCATGACAAAAATGCCAAAAGCAATTGCAACAAAAGCCAAAATAGACAAATGGGAGCTAATTAAACTAAAGAACTGCCACACAGCAAAAGAAACTATCATCAGAGTGAACCAGCAATCTACAGAATGGGAGAAAATTTTTGCAATCTACCTGACAAAGGTCTAATATCCAAAATTTACAAGGAATTTAAACAAATTTACAAGAAGAAAACAAACCACCCCATCAAAAAGTGGGCAAAGGATCTGGACACTTCTCAAAAGAAAACATTTACACAGTCAACAAACATGAAAAAAAGCTCAACATCACTGATCCTTATGGAAATGCAAATCAAAACTACAATGAGATACCATGCATGTCACACCAGTCAGAATGGTGATTATTAAAAAGTCAAGAAACCATAGATGCTAGAGGCTGTGGAGAAATAGGAATGCTTTTACACTGTTGGTGGGAATGTAAATTAGCTCAACCATTGTAGAAGATAGTATGGCGATTCCTCAAGGATCTAGAAATACCATTTGACCCAGCAATACCATTACTGGGTATATATCCAAAGGAATACAAATCATTCAACTATAAAGACACATGCACATGTATATTTACTGCAGCACTATTTACAATAACAATGTCATGGAACCAACCAAAATGCCCATCAAAGACAAACTGTATAAAGAAAATGTGGTACATATACACCATGGAATACTATGCAGCCAAAAAAAGGAATGAGCTCATATCCCTGCAAAGGATGAAGCTGAAAGTCATCATCCTCAGCAAACTAACACAGGAACAGAAAACCAAACACCACATATTCTCGTTCATAAGTGGGAGTTGAACAATGAGAACACATGAACACAGAGAGGGGAACAACACACAGCAAGCCCTGTTGGTGGGTGGGGTGTGAAGGGAGGAAACTTAGAGGACAGGTCAATAGGTGTAAAAATCTTATTTTTTAAAAAGAAAAAAATTAAAATAAATAAAATATACACTCACATATTTAAAAAAATCAAAGAAAAGTTAAAAAAAGTATTTACAGATTTTACCAGATATAAATTACTGTCTACAATGTATGCCTATTATACTTATCACCAAAAGAGTAAATTCTATTCAATTTACATATGGTATAACAGGAAATTGAGAATATAAATTATAATTTTCAAATGTCATTTTATATGTTGATCATTATTCATTGTTTCTGATTTATTTCAAGTTCACTCAGTAAATTAGAAGCATATACACACATGCATTAAGTGCTGAGGCACTACATGAAATTTAAATATGAGCTGCATGAGATATGGTTCCAGTATAAGAAGCTGAGCATCTGAGTGGGGAAGGGCATACACGATATAAGATGTTGCAAAATAACTCAAATGCAGACTGGGTAAAATGTTCAATGAAATTGCAAAAATGTAGAGCCTTATAAGAGGGTTACATAATTTTTGATTGGGAGATCAGGGAGGGTATTATATTTTGAGATAAAATTTGAAAACTTGAATAGGGTCTTGAAAAGCAAAGACCTCCTAGTCAGAGAAAGCAAATAAAAACAACATATGGATCTAGGAAAACTTAGGATAACTAAAGAATAATGAATATAATAGTTTAAGTTAGCTGGAGCATAAAGCCTCTTAGGGAGTGGAAATACAGCTGAAAAGGTAGGTTTTGAGTGCTTAGGAAATGTATTACCCAAACTACCCATTTGACATTCTGTGTATTTCTATGTATTTTCATCTACATATATACACATCTTAACAACCTTACCTAATGCTAAACCCTTTCAGATAAGAATTATTTTTTAGATAGCTATGCATCTCTGGCACATCACAAAATTGTTTATTTTTGTTTAGGTTTATTATTATTGATGTTTATTATTACTGATAATGATGGTGGCTTGTGATCTAATGAGTTAAAAAAAACATGGAATTCTGATTTTTTACAACTGTATCCTCACCACACCACCACATTGGCAAATCTAAATTTATTATTTTCTCTGTCCATTTTCTTGCATTTCTCATATCAGTGTCTTGCACAATTATCCATGAATTGTATGAATAAGAAAGTAGCGATCCTTCTCAATTCTACTCACTTCTTCATTCCAAGCTTCTAGTCTCTAGGACTCTCTGATTCCATCTGCATTTTGGGATCTTTTCAAACATGTCCATCCTATCTACTGCTTTAGTACAGGTCAGCATCTTTCTCTTCAGTTCCCTGGCAACAGCCTCTAGCCCAGTTTCCCTGCTTCAAGTCGTAATCGCTCCAACTGGTATTCCATATTAAAATGAGTGCAGTTTTACTCTTCTTTAGCAATTCCCTACAAACTTTAAGTAAGTGCAAAGAACCATTGGCCAGGAGTACAATACAGGACCCCCTTATAGTAACAAGCACCAGTGTGATCATGAAGAGAAATAGAGAAAAATTAAAATTGTCTCTTAGATTTGTGGCTTGGTAAAAGGACAGATAAGAAATTCAGGAGAGGAAAATAAAAGGCCAGATAAGAAATTCAGGAGAGGAAAGTAGGTGGAGGAGGCAAACTTTTGATTTGTGTCTTTCTTGTTGATTGGGAATATTACTACTTCCATATATTGGGTGAGACTTATTTCCTGGTGTGAAAAGTAGAGCTTTTGAGATGTATACATACTTGTGAAACTGACACAGTTTTCCTTGTCTATAGCCTGCATTTTACAAAGTACAAAGAAGTCATAGACACACATTAAATTCCTAAAGGCATGATTGTCCTGTAATTTAGCCTCTGAGAGAAGAAGGATACTTAGAACACCATGGGTGGTGCCAGAATGAAAAACCAAATCTTCTCTTGACATGATCCTCCTCATTAATTCCAAATGTGAGAGCTAATATGGTGAGAAGCCAGCTTCTTTATGAAGGTGAATATGAGTGATTATGGCTAATTGATAGTACATGGTACTATCCATGTCGTGTATTTGATATTTTGTAATGTAGAAGTTGCTGTTTGACTCAACAGTGTTATTAAAGTGAGGATCACTGGAGGCAATGGGAGACTTATCACTTTAAGGTGAATGAGCTGCACCGTCATCTTGTTCTAGGAAAGGGGGCCCCCATGGTCTTAAAGCCCCACATGTGACATTTACAAATGTATCACAAGCAGCTTATAAGAACAAAAATAGTATGAAAACAGATCTGAGAGTGAATATTCAGAAACAACAGAGGAGATTTAGATAAGAAACAATGTCTTTTGTTTTGCCTATTAATTGAAGAGGTCTTAATTTTAAAGACTTGCATTATTTGGAACTATAACAAATGCCTCATGCACATATTATAGTAGATCTCTGCTCACCAAGCCTGCCTCTAGTTGGAAAAGTTGCACTGCAGTTGTCCTGGGTTAAACAATGCCTTGTAGATATGGTTTTTTGAAAAAAAGCACATTATGGTGATTCCTGAGGAGGGGAGAAAAAAACATATACAGGTAGAGTTGTGAAGAAAGGAGGTGCTTTATCAGTTTCAGAGAGAAAAGCAGGCAAAGAAGAGTAGAATCAGGCTGAAGAATGAGATAATTTCCCTTTCCTGAGATTATTAGAAGGAAGAAAAGAATGGGAGAGAGAGTTAATGAGAGTGACAACCGTGGGGAATCCAGGATGAACTGACAGAGGCTGATGGCTTAGTTGAAGAGATGATTAAAAGACAGAATGAAAGGATGGATAGACTGGAGGGTGGAATCTAGAGATTGATTTAGTGTGGGATTTAAAACAGGCAAGATTCACGGTGATATTGGTTGTGTTCACAGTTCAGTGACCTTCAGGAGAATAGCCCTGACCTGAGCCTTAGAGAGTGAAACTGGACCCAGCTAGAAAGGACAATGTTACCAAACAGCAGTTAGTTGGTATGAAATGCACCTTGAGAACTTTCAAATTGGAATGGAAACAGGTGATACAGAAGACCTGCAACCAGAAGATCATCTGGTACACCAGGAAGATCACTCAAAGAAAATCAGAACAAAGTTTAACTTTGACATAAGATTATTTATTTACTTGCTTCTTGATGAATTACCATCTCCATAGCAAGGATTTTGTTCACTCTTGCAACCCAAGAACCTAGAGAAGAGCCTGGAACATAGTAAATGCTCAGTAAATGTTGGCTGCTTGGTTTAAGGGATAATTTAGGGACAGAACCTAAGGAATGTCAATCTGATAATTTAGTAAGACAGGAAGCATTGTCCTTTACTTAAAGTGCCCTAATCGTGGAGCCAAAAAAATTCTAATTTCTGCTTCTCCCTTTATTATTATTATTATTTTTGAACAAAGAACTTCACTTTTATGCCAGTTTCTTATCTGTAGAATGACTACTTAGCCATGCCCTCCTTGAATAGGAGAAGTATACAAGACCTGTCTCAGTAATCTGGCTCCTTAGAGTAATGATTTCCAACATGTCTTTTAACCACTTTTTTCAAACAAAAACCCTGACAGGAGCCCCATCCTGGTAGAGACAATGTGAAGCCTAAACCAGGTCAATGTGGAGCCTAAACATCTCATTGTCATGGCTGATTTAGAACGTACAAATGAAAAAGCTATTGTCAGAGGTTCAGTTACTGGTGGGACAACCGAATCCACACTGGTTTGTATCCATAAATGGACACTTGCCACTAATCTTCTCTCCAGAAAATTGCATCCTAGGGTGGCAAAAGTGGGTGGATCAGTGGGAATCATTTCTTCTGTGAATAAATAAAATCAAAATCAGTAAATCAATGATAATATGATTGAACAGAATGTCTTCATGTAAGGGGAACAAATTTACTTGAAAAGTAAAGTTAAATTATCTTTATTTTTTGTGGGAAGAGTACAAAATGTCAATGTCTGAAAATAATGTGTGTATTCTCATAGATTGACATTTCCAAAAGCATGTTCCATAGAAGAGCAGCAATCCCATGAGAAGCAGCACAAAATAAAGTTTCCAAGGCCAAATAAGTTTAGGAAATTAAGTCTTTCCTATTCTTCTCTCAGAGATTTACTGCAGACATTAGCACTTTAAAGACTAATTTTTCTGTACAAAAAAGATCCCTTTGATGTTAACTCTTCATTTAGCAAACCTGATTGACCATGAAACACTTTTATGGTGTGATAACAATTAATAACCCATCTATAGAGTATACTTTGGAAAATGCTTTTTTAGCTCAATGGCAATTTCTAAACCACTCTAGTTGATTAAGCCTGCAAATCATGAGAACAAGCTGCCCTTTTACTTATAATTTTCTCTCTTTCCCATTCATGAAGCAAAAGAGGAATTCCTGAGGTCTTCAACATTCTCTAGCCTTGGTACAAAGCCCAGTACTATAACGGGCATCTCATAGGCGATTACTCCCTTGGAGCAGTATTTGTCAAGAACCTTTCCACCAATATCTTGACTACGAGAACAAGGAGTAGGATGAGGAATGTCGGCAAAGAGTAGTGAAAAGGAACATGGCTTGTCTCAAAACAGCTATGAGTTGTTGAAACCCAAGGCCTAGAATCTTTTTCAAATATAAAATTTGGCATTTCTTTCTAGATAATTCTATTTAATATGTTTCTGTAGCTGCAGTCTAAGTGAATAAGCAAATGAACTTTGTGAAACCACAGGATAGGCTGGTTTGTTGTCATAGCAAAGCCTTCTGTTGGACGACTCCTTGATTATATAACCTATTTGAAAATCATTCTTCATTATTACAGGAACTAATTTGCCAAGGCATAATATGGCCATAAACCCAATTTATGTTGCCACATTAAGCAAAACAGAGTGCCTTCCTACTCCTCCTCATGAGTTTAAAATGTCTATCTAAATTCAAGCTCCAAGTCTAGCTGGTAGAAAGACTTGGCACTTTCTGCATTGGAGAACTGTTTTGGGTAAACAGCATGACACACAAGGTCAGAGAAATAATTCAGATGATGGGGGAAATAGAATAAAAATGATGTCATAATGAAAGAAATAAGACTTTTTCTTTTACTCATGTCAATGACCTGACTCAGCTATGTATTTTTACATCAGTCATGCTAATTTAGCTCTTATTGAGCACACTGAGCTCTTATAAACTTAACCACTTTGTATCTTGCATTTTGTGTATACATCATCTAATTGGCATTTAATAGTTACTGTGTTTTCAGTACCAGGCTATATTATTACATACATGTTCTTTGATTTAGTTCTTAAGACAAAATGTTGTAGATTCTCCTTTTACACTTAGCTTATGGATGAGCAACTCAAAGCTCAAGGAGATTAGCAGATTAGGTTAGTTTCCAGTCATGAAGTTATTGAGTGGACAAATCAGGTGTTCTGACTCCTAGTCCTGTGCCCTCAGAGTGGTCTCTCCAACCACCAAGCTATTTCTGTCTTAACAATATCCCTGACTTCAACCAGCCCAGGGCTTTCCATATTATACTTGTTTAATACATGTTTTTTGAGGGTATAAATGAAAAGAAGATCTAATAGCCATGCCCTTCATATCTTTTCAAAGTTTCCATGGAGAACCCAGTCTCAAATTACTCTTGATCTCTGTTATATCTGTTTATCAACTCATATGTTATTTTCACTGTTATTTTTAAGCACATAGATGATGTTTTTATTATCACTGCCTAGAAGTTCAAAGACAAAAAGCCCACAGTCCAGAAATCCCTGGTAGGAATAATCCAGCATGGATATATATTTCTAGCTAGTAAGGGGAAATGGCTAGAAAGCACATTTCTACTTCAAGATGCTAACCTAATCCTGGTGGAAATGGTATAAACTACTTGACAAATTTTGAAAAGTTACTGGTCACATTTTTGTTGGCATTTCTACTCTAAGACCCATCTCCTTAAGTAACTTTAATTATACTTGCTAGTGGGAAACACAACAATGATACAAGATGTAAAATGAAGCAATGATGTATACTGGTTTGGTGGAAGTTTTCAAAAATAATTAGTTTACTTTGAATTTGAGTACCACATCCTGTGTAACAGAGTAGTTAATACAAGACTCTACACAAAGCCTTGCACATAGTAAGTGCTCAATAAGTATTTATTGAATGAACAGATACATGACATCTAAGTAGTTGGTCAGGCAACATTAATAAACAAGGAGATCTTAGAGAAATGGTTCAGAATTATGTGCAGTTCAAAATTGTGCCGTTACTCGAATGGCTATTATTAATGGATCATTAGATACGATTTGTCTAATTAAAACTAATTTAAGAAAAGGGCATTATAACCTCATGTATACTTGCTAGTATCGGAAGTCAATAACAGCCATGATAAAGGCAAGATAGAAACTGTTTGGTTCAAATAAATTTAACTAAAAATACATCATGTACTTATTAGATGTGTTTCAATGCTTTCTTAAGGTAAAGCTGAACTTCAATATGTGAGAGATTGGGAGAAAAATAATCTAATCTAAAGGATCAGCATGAAGATACTGGAATCACTAAGCATACTGAAGAAACCCTGAGTGGCCTTATTCCAAAATTTGTGTTCTTAGTCACTACATATAGACTGTCATATATGAGAGAATAAAGTAAACTCAGTTTTGGACAAATGGAAATTGAATTATCAGAAGGGTCTTCTATTTGGAGAAACTGATTGTAATTAGTATGTTCACGGTTTCTTTGTAACTTTTCAACTTCTGTTAAGATCAACTATGGCAAATATTAGAAGAAAAGTCAATATGGCATAATGGAAAAAAAATAGTGGGTAAAGGAATAAGAGATACATATTGTAATCCCAGAAAAACTTCAAACTCACCACATGACTCTTAAGCATGTTACTATATCTTTCTGGGCATGCATTTCACTACTTATAACACTGAATTATAATTAAAGGTCTTCTTCACTCCAGGATAGGCTCTAATGCAACCATCATTAAAATACAAAACATGTATTTGGAAGACAGAGACAACGTAGCAATGTGTAGATAAATATTGACTCTACTTGACACTGTAATAGAAAATACACTAAAACAGCATTTTCACATTGGTTTTACAAAATATGATCTCTGCAAACACTCATTAATAACAAAAAGAGGAATGAGTAGTCCACTGGAACAAAGTTTGTGAAAGGTGTGAAATGTGAAATACCATGTGCTATTCTCTGGAAATTCGCAAGTATGTTAGGATATTAAAAGTTCTGCAAAATCCTGCAACCATGGATCCTCTAAATAAATTCGTTTAAATTAGCTGTTATTTCTAATTACATTTACCAACATTAATGTGCAATGAACGTTCAAAGAATGGATGACCAAGTCTTCGTAATAATTGACTTCCATTGATTTCCTGAATGAAAAGTATTTTCCTGAATAAAAATCTTGATTAGCAGAAAAAGTTGCAGTAAAAGGTAAATGTTGCAGACTTATCAGCATTTCTTTATTATATTGGAAAAGAAATTGCAGGACTTTGCCACGACTTGTTTGGTTAATTGAAACTCTGGTAAATATATGATTGGTTAAATACGTTGGTGCTTGGTTTTGAAAGTCCACTTTCACAAATACTGATGGATTACGCTTCTATTATATCTTACACAGAAGGCTTCCTGAATGGAACTAAATTGGTTGGCACAAGTTATAAACTCTTTTAAGCCAAGTTTAAAAATATTTATGTAGAAGTCAATGCCACACACATATGAAACCATTCTATAAATATGAACAGGAATTTAAAATGGTGGGATTAAGATATAGTCCTTATACAAAATATCATTTTGTCCTTATATACACACAGTTGAAAAAATCCTCTTTCAGAAAAAAGTACACCTGATTTTATTAAATGATGAAATTGGAAGGGATCTTAGAATTAAAATATCCCAAACTTCTCACACTATAGATGAGCAAAAGAAAACCTAGTGAATCATTTATTTTAAATCTGTTTGAAAGTTAGTGGAAGAGCTCTAATTAAAACTCTGTCACGGGGTCCAACCTAGTTCATGTTCTAAATTACTACTCTGTCTCGCATCAAAGATTTTTCCTAGTTGGCTTCAATATTCTGCAGTGAAGTTCTAAAGCTTGGTCTAGTTGGGGTGGAAATAGCCATAACAATAGTTCATCCACTTGCCCGGTTTTTTCTCTTAATTACCTTTAGAAATTCTGTTTGGTTCTGATATCAAGACTGTTTTAAGAAAGAATGTGCTTAGACTTGAATAAAATGAGGTTAAATAAAAGGATATCTGGGGTGTTACTCAACGTATTTAACAATTGTTGCCTCTGCAACATCCACCAATTAGAACAATTGCTGGCTGTTAGCCACAGGCCCTATTGTACCAATACTCACTAGCTATAAACCAGTCTGGGGTTCTTAATTTTCTGCTTCTCCCCCATAACCTTGCTATGCATTGTACATACATTTATCTTTGTATGTTTGTGCTTGTAGAAGTGGAGGTGGGGTAGAATGAAGCAGAGCACTTATTGTGTTTATAGATTCACTCATCAAATATTTACTGAATCCAGATGCAGTACTTGCTCTTACGGAGTCTTTCTGTATTGCAGAGAAAGCTTGAATGGGAGCTACCCTCATGCACCCCCTTAACGCACATATCTCCCAATCCTCTCACCACTTATGGGATTTCATACAAAGATATTTCATCTAGAACCTTATAGGAGACAAGCTTGCTCCTGCATTTCCAATTTCAGTGCATATATTTACTAATAAAGAAAAGCATCATCAAATGTAATTTAATCATTACAAACTTTCCTTTTCTTCCTATTAAATTATTTAAGAATCCATTTCCCTGAAATTTGAATGCCCTTGGAAATTATCCTTTCTCCACGGCTGTGTAAGTAGTTCAAAGGTGCTATAAAATTAGCTAGATTCCCTTGAAAAACAGAGCAATTAAGTGAGATTAATGATATAAGCGATGGCCAACCAAGTTGGATCTCTAAATGTCAGCAACGATATACAAATAGTTTTCATCATAGCAGTTGTTTCACACCATGACCCTAAGATCTTATAGTCAGTGATCTGATCTGACTGCCTTTATCTAAAATGATGATGTTAAAGTCAACTTCAATGTGGCAATTTAATTTTTCAGGTGAACTGAACATCTGGCTTTATTCAAGAAAGCGTAGTCCTTGTGAGAAACTTGCATATGACTCACCTTGACAGTTCACTTTTAAAAAATTGACACATTATAATTTTACAAATTTATGAGGTACAATGATCAAATCACTAGTTCACTTTTTAAAAATTAAGTATATAAAAAATTACAGCATATAAAACAAGGTTTAATCAACTCCACAAACTTAATGAGGAACACCAAAGAATTAATCTTAACTAATGTGATTTTGTTTGGGGATGCAGACAGGATAATAACTGAGAAGTTCAGTTATTTCAGAATGTGTCTAGAGGTGTCTACTTGACTTAGATCCATAGGTAATCCGATTCATATTTTGCTGATAGCTGACTCATATTTCTATGACATCTTGTATCTCCTCACCTCTCTCTGGTGGTGGTACACATTCAGTAATAGGAGTTAAAGGAAGCAGTGTAGAACTAAACCAGAACTTATGCAAAGTCAGTGAGCTGAACTGGAATAACTGAGTTGACTAAATTAATCTGAACAGGATCTGTGGCTTTCCCTAAAGGAACCCTGACTAGCATAGCTCCTCCAAGTGCCAGTTGACTCTAAATGAAGTTCGCTGCTTCTCTGCTGTTGCTAATGTGCAGGTTCTGGGTCCTGAACTAACTGCTGCCGTATGGGTGACAGGCAACAGGGCTCCTCCCTTGGTCTCTGTTCTCAGAGAAAGTTCTGATATTCTTTGGAGAGATATAGATGAAACCTAATGTTTATCAAGAAACTCTATCTGTTATCCTTGTTGGCTGATACACAAGAATATATGGTAGTCTTTGGTCAAATTAAAACATTAAAATGGACTCCTTTTTTGAGGAGGGGTTGGGAGTAGGGGATAACTAGTGGGAAAAGAAGGAAGGAACTAAAATGACCTGAATGCATATAGGAGCTAGACAATTTACACACATTACATTATCCTTATATGAAATGCAAATTGGAATTTAAATCTCCACTTTATATATAAGGAAATAGAGGTTCACAGAAGTTAAGTAACTTGATTAAGATCTCGCAGTCAATAAGCGTCAGAAACAGAACTTGAAAATAGTTCTTACTTCAAAAATCTATTTTCTTTCCATATTTCACACTGATTCTAGAAACATAGGTATTTAAATAAACATGCACATTGAAAACAATGAAGTTTGAAAATAAGTCGTCCATGATTTTCCTCTTTAATTGATCTACCCTTAAAGATTATATAACTATCTTCTAGCTAAGGTTTGCTGCATTAACATTGTAAGTTTGTAAGCTGTAAACAACTCTACATGCCAAAATTCTTAAAACATCCAGACTCTTTGACTAAGGTTTTTTTCCTCTTGATATTATAAATTAGTCCAGATTTGATTGTAGAAATGTCCATCATAACTTTGTCTACTGTGGTGGAATATGAAAATAATCTAAATGTCCAAAATAATGAATTTGTTAATCTTTGGCACACCTATACTAATAGAATACTCTGCAGCCATTAAAAATTGTGTACTAGAATATTTAATTATCTAGATAGATGTTTTTGGTATGTTATTACTTTAAAAAGGGACTACAAACTGAATGTATGATGTAATCTTATTTTTATAATTATATTTTATATGTGAACAGAAAAAGGCTTGAAGAATATAATATTAAGCAGCAGCCACTATGAGTATACATGCATTATCTCCTTTAATCTTTTCAATAGTCTTCGCATGTAGATACTCTTATTGTTACCGTAATTTTGCAGCCATGAAACTGAGTCTTAGAGAGACTAGGTAAAATACTAGATTTGCTATGTAACAAATAACCTCCAAATCTCAGTTTTTTAAAAGAACTGATTTTTTCTTTTCCTCAAATTACATGGTAACTGTGGGGCAGCTGAAGCACCCTCTGTGGAACTGCTCCACATGATTTTCTCTCTGTGAGCAGGGCTGATGGAGCAGCACTCACCTGGAATATGCTGTTCTCAGGGCAGAAGATGGTCCTGCCAGGGGAGCGGCACTTTGCTCAGATGAGGCAAGACACAACTACTCACACCCTATTGCCCTAAGCAAGTTACAACATTAAGGCCAAAGTTCACATATCATGAATATATATGCTTTTTCTGAGGAAGGAGAAAGCAAATAATTAGAAACATACACATACGCACACACACACGCAACACAGAGGAAAACTGCACAAGTTTCCATGGCAAGGTGACAAAGATGGTACTGGAACCTCTCCAGATGGTGGGATTGAAAGTGATTTATTTGATTTGATTTGACTTTGCTTGTCTGCATTTTCTAATTTTTGCAATATACAGGAATTGCTTTTGAAAAAAATGAACAGAGGAAATGAGCTATCTTGTTCTTGTTCTGTGTTTTATGCACTGTTGCTGATAGGAATGTTCCCAGTGGTGTAGCTTTGGAGTACAGAGTAAGAAAATAGTAGGGGGAGGCGGGAAGTTATACTTGTCTCACCTTAATTGCTTGGGTCTGCTTTAAATCTGTCTTTAGATAACTGGAAATATACTTTTTAAAAACGTTTGACAATAATCCCCAATAAGGAACAATCCTCAAACTAAAAGAAAGCTCTTAAACCAATGGGAACGCCATTTCAATGAGAACTATTCTCTATAATGAAGGTTTCATTCATGATACCAACAGCAAGTTGCAATAAAAAAATGAATTAGCACTAATTAGCAATACACTGAAGACAGAATGTCTGATGGGCTTTCTAATTACATCTCTTAAGAGTGCCCTGATGGTGATTAGGTGTTAAAAAATGTATTTCACAAATGTAATTACAAAACTATAAAGGAAATTAATCTCAGTGGCCAATGAAGAATAGTCATAATACACCCATAAAAACAGCTTCCAACAATATACAAACAAAGGCAGAAAGCATTCAACGATATTATAGAAAATTGCCCACATTTCCCATTTTAATTCTTATTGTTGTTTGACTTATTTGGAAATTCCCCCCGAACAGGAATAACAACAACAACAACAACAAATTCTATCTTACATTTCACACTTGCCTTCCCTAAAAACACTATCATTGTAATATTGTTTAAGTGTAGCTAAAAATAGTTATTTCTGTGCTGGAAATAAGGAAACCTCTGACTGCAAAGTAATAGACCATGAGATAGTTTCAATATCTAACTTCAGCAATATTTGGTGCTGAATGCATTCCAGTAGAAATTCTTTAACCATGTATCATTTTCTCTGCGCAACAGCGTCTTTTTCTTTCTCCCACCGTATGTAAAACCTATGATCTGCCATCTTGGGCAGATACTGAAATAGTACTTGTAAATATGTCCACCATGATCCATAAGTTTTTAAGACCTAAGAGAGATAAGTGTTCAAAACGTTCAATATCCTCAACTGCTATTCCTTTTCTTTCCTTTTCCGCCCTAGGCAAAGCTGTATTGTTTTTTAATTTAGTACAACAAAGAATTTAAGTTTCCTGAAATGAAATAACTTCATGCCATAAGAATGAGGTAAAATCTGTCCAGTTAATCTTTTCTGGTATTCTCTTAGGAAGACTGAGTTAGTGTTATCTACTCACTCTGGTAATAATTGTGACTGACAATTCCAAGTTCCTTCTAAAGCAAAGGCATCCATACAAGACTTATGTAAGAATCTTACGGGTGCAGCAATATTTCCATGAGGTATCTCACCTACTCTCTGAAGATGCTGCTGCAAAAAGAGCTTTTATAGTATAAGCAGTGGGGCCCCTACGGAAATTTATATCTGCCACCCCTGATATAGTCCCACCACCCACACTAATAAAAAGAAGTGTCAAGGAAGGTACCAGTTCTTAGTAATTTCAAGAACACCTGAAAAAGGCCTGCAATTCAAGCATATTTTCAATGATGTCTAGATAAGACTAGATATAGCTAAATGAAAAAACAAAAACAAAAACAAAAACCTACAAAAACTCAGTCACCACAATGTTCTTTGCAGAACTCCCCCCCAAAAATAGTTTGAGTTTCCTTTTCAAAGAATCAGTTGGCACATCTAGTTGCATCTGTTTTTGTCAAAGCAGGAAGAGTTTGATACACTGGTTGTGAAAATAGTTGTACTTTAATTTGGGACATTTAGGAGGCTATGAATTAGGGTGATAGATTCAGGAAAGTGTAGACATGAAAGATGTTTGAGTCAGACAATCAGACATTAGAGATTATCTAATATGAAACCCTCATCTGAAAATGAAGAAACCAAGGCTCAGAGAGGAGAAAGAACTTGTCCAAATTTACAAAGTGTGTACACAGCAATGGGAATCAGGTATGTGTTGGATGGTCTTCTGTGAACATTTCACTATGTCCTTCTCCTCCGTCTTCTCCCTTGTCTCCTTCTTTCAGGGAACTTTGCCAAACTTCTTATCTTCACTATAATCCATTATAAAGACTAAATCAAGAGAGAAGTAGATAAGCCATGTCTATAAAATAGGATAAAAAGAGAACCTCTCCCGTGCAAAATAGGAGGCAAAATAATGCGCACACACTTCTTTTTACCATCCCATTCTAGTTAGAAGTTTGTACAGGTTAAAAGGCCACCTGGGACTAAGTATGTTCAAAATGGCGGATCCACCTTCCCTTCTCTTTGCCAGCCCCATGTACAGAAAGGGTCAGGTAACAAGGAGCCAGCTAGGCAAAGGCCCTATTTGCATAATAAGATTAGGGGCCCCACACATTATGTAAACATCACACCTGGTCCAACCCATCTTTTGGCCCTATGTAAATCAGACATTGCCTTCTCAAGTCTGTCTCAAAAATCCGGCGCACTCCGCCTCAAGCCAAATGTCCTACTCAGGTGTCCCTGTCTCTCAGAACACAGAAAGCTGTTCCTTCTCTTTCTTTTGCCTATTAAACTACCACTCCTAAACTCACTCTGTGTGTGTGTCTGCGTCCTTAGTTTTCTTAGTATGAGATGACAAACCCCAGTTATTTACTCCAGAAAATTGTGCCGCTTCACTAGGTTTCTGGCTCTTATAATATGACTGATGCAGATGGGATTGGCTGAGATAGGGTACATGGAAGGAGAATTAGGATTTTGGGGGAGGTTCATAAGTTTAGGACTTGAAATTGTTTTCATTAAAGACAAATTTCACGGTTTCTCATCCATATTCTCCTGCAGGTGTGTTTCTCAGTTACACACTTAAGGCCTCATAACCAACTCACAGTGACTTTAAGAGCAGTCACAGAGGTAGTGTTTAATGTTACTTAGTGTATTTCCTTAATGTCCTTCAAACAAACAAAAGCAACAATCTCCTCACTACAGAAGAAAATTGCTAAATGGCCCTGTAGAAAACAAACAGGATTTTGTTGCTGTTACAATATGCCACCAAATATCTAGATGGCTCAATCGTTTGTTGCATTATTTGGTCAAACAGTTGTTGATTGTGATTTATTTATTTATTTATTTATTTTTTGGCTTCACTTGGTGGTTGTGGGGCATAAGACCAGGAGATTCTCTGCTTCCTCGCTTATTCTCCTGTGCATGAGCTTCTCCTCCAAGAAGCTGACTAATTATCAGGTGATATGGTTTGTTTGTGTCCCCACCTAAATCTCATCTTGAATTGTAGTTCCCACAATCCTCACCTGTTATGAGAAGGAGCCAGTGAAAGGTAACTGAATCATGCGGGTGGGTTTTTCTCATGCTGTTCTCATAATAGTGAATAAGTCACATGAGATCTGATGGTTTTATAAAGGGCAGTTACCCTGCACATGCTCTCTTGCCTGCCACCATGTAAGACGTGCCTTTGCTCCTGCTTCACCATGATTGTGAGGCCTTCCCAGACATGTGGAACTGCGAGTCCATTAAACATCTTTTTCTTTATAAATTACCCAGTCTCAGGTATGCCTTCATTAGCAGTGTGAGAATGGACTAATACATCAGGAAAGAATAAAGTCCCAAAGGGCCAAATTAGAATTAATTTAGGGTCAGTGAATAGTAAGCAGGCTTAATGTAATAAGGAGGCCCAGAATACTTCCTTGTTGAACACACACACACACACACACACACACACACACGAGTAAATAGACTAATAAGATGAGAAAGTGGTTAAAAAGAGGTGGGGTAGGGGGGACAAGTCAAGTGTTATATGTGAGTTAATACCCGATGGAGAAAACATTAAATGGTTAGGAAAAGTACTTCAAAGGGAGAGCCAGCTGTTAGGGCAATGAGCAGCGAGGAGGGTAAAGAGCCAGGAATGAAAAGAACAGGGGTGCTGCCAGGAGGGGCCCTCAGTGTAGGGTTTTCAAGAAAGCCTAGATGTTGAATCAGGTCCCAGGGAAAGAAAGTGACTAAGAAAAGCAGAAGAAACCAAAGAAACCTTTCCCTCCACCATTGTTTGTGCGAACTAAAATCAAGCTGATGAAGTCTGAGTTAAAAAAAAAAAAAAGAAGGTCGGGCGCGGTGGCTCACGCTTGTAATCCCAGCACTTTGGGAGGCTGAGGTAGGCAGATCACGAGGTCAGGAGATTGAGACCATCCTGGATAACACGGTGAAATCCCGTCTCTACTAAAAATACAAAAAAAAAAAAAAAAAAATTTAGCCGGGCATGGTGGCGGGTGCCTGTAGTCCCAACTACTTGGGAGGCTGAGGCAGGAGAATGGCATGAATCCGGGAGGCAGAGCTTGCAGTGAGCTGAGATGGTGCCATTGCACTCCAGCCTGGGCAACAGAGCAAGACTCCATCTCAAAAAAAACAAAAAACAAAAAACAAAACAAAACCAAAAAAACAAGAAAAAATTGTTCACATGGACCAAGATGAAGAAGACAACCTTTCTTGGATTTTCATTTTAAGAATTAATATACCCAATTTGCTGAAACCTAGAATGTCTGATTAACATACAAGTTCCAGAACCATTTTATGATATTTCATAAGATATACTCAGAGAATCTTATGAAAGCTTATGCGCTAAATACAATTCACAAGTATATTGCCATTTGCCAAAGAAAAATAAATGTACACTTACCTCACAAATGTTGACATAAGATAATTCTAATGTATATATTGGATATTTTACCAAAAAGAAAAAACAAACAAACAAACAAACAAAATGCTCAATGTGCTTAGTCAGGAGAAGGGGATAAAGAATCAAAGCAGAAAGTAGTATATTTTCCAGTTAGGCATACTACACTCTCAAAACTGTGGCTATCAGAGAGCATGTGGACTCACAAAGAAAGATGGACCTTTTTTTTTTAAAAAACTTTTTTTTTTTTTAATTTTAGCAAAATTCAATCAAACCATTAAATAGAATTACTTTTATATGCAGTTTTAGTGATTTTAAGCCTTAATTCTAATTCTGCTTCTATTAACATTGTTGAACTCTCATGTAGCAAATAAACAAGCATAGTTACGAATTTAAAAAGTATTTGAATGGTCTAGTGGGTAGGGTCATTGAATTATTTTTAACTAACCCTGTTTGAAATGAAGATTAGTCAAGGCATTACAGGTAGAGAGCTAAGATTTCCAGCAAATCCATGTAGTGATCTGTTTGTTATAACAGCTGTGTGCCTAGAGTGGTGCCTAAGGCCTTTACTTTCGTTACCTAAATTAACTCTCAACAACCCTCAAAGAAAAGCAGGTTTGCAGACGAGAAAGTGGAAGATTTGGAACTTAGTACCTGGTCTGTAAGATCTTACTGTCCATGTACCTCGTAACCCTAGGTACATGCAGTAATGTACCCCTGCAATAATGTCTCCCTGATTTCAGAGGAGTAATTTCTACAGCACTGTGTTAAAAATTGAGAATTTGGGTTTCTCTTTCCTACTCCCTCACTAAAACTAAATTCCCAGCTATTCTATCTCATCTCATGTGATTTGCCTATAAGATGAAGTGGACACTCTTCCATTGAGAGGTGGGGTGTATGTTCCCTCCTCTTGAATTTGAGTAGAGCAAGACACCGTGGTGCCATATTGGCTCAGATAAAAGCATAGCAGAGAGGAATCCCATAAGATTCCCAGGCAAAATTCTTTTCTCTAAATTTCTTTTTTTTTTTTTTTTTTTTTTTGAGACGGAGTCTCGCGCTGTGTCACCCAGGCTGGAGTGCAGTGGCGCGATCTCGGCTCACTGCAAGCTCCGCCTCCCAGGTTCAGGCCATTCTCCTGCCTCAGCCTCCGAGTAGCTGGGACTACAGGCGCCCGCCACCACGCCTGGCTAGTTTTTTGTATTTTTAGTAGAGACGGGGTTTCACCATGTTAGCCAGGATGGTCTCGATCTCCTGACCTCGTGATCCGCCCGCCTCGGCCTCCCAAAGTGCTGGGATTACAGGCTTGAGCCACCGCGCCCGGCCTAAATTTCTTTAAATTGCCCCCAACAATATTGGGTTTTAGATAGGAAATGATGAAGTCTTACCTTTCACACTACTGAAAATCTAATTTAAGGAGCCATCTTCTCCTAGAGTTGCAGGCAACTCTAAAATTCAAGTATTAGAAATACATTATCTGGAAAGGAGAACATCCTAATAGGACATTTAAGAACTAACAGGCTTCCTAAGTCAAATGATATAAATGAAGAGAAGCCTGAAATCCTTTTGGACCCTTTAGTACATAGGACAAAAACAAAACAAAATGAAAAAACTTTTAAGACAACTCAGCAAAAAAAATCCAATTTAGAATCAATCTAACACTCTAGAGGTCAACTGCTTTCAAAGCAGAAACTAGCTTTATTTTCTTTCAAAATCTTTGGGCAAAGCGAGGTTTAGAATACTCACATATGTGGAGATTAACTTTCTGCCAAATATAGAAGTTTCCAGTTTATTTACTCAATAAAATCATTCACTCAAGTTAATCTTATTTATTCCAGGAATAATGTTGCATTTGTAGACTGTGTCCCTGACTACAAACTTAGAATCAAATAAATTATATATATATGACAATACTATATCATGAAAGTCTAAATACTGAACTGAAAAATTCCTATGGTAAAATTAGTAATATTTAAGTTGAATCCCAAAAAGTGGATATGTATAGGATTAACACATAAAATACCGTTTACTTACATCATTTGTTTGACTCAAAGCTTCCCTCCAATCAAGTTAGTTGGGCATTATATTTATAACGCTTTTAATATTTTTTTAATTTTTCAGAGACAATTTGGAGTGATCTATATCTTTATAAAGAATAAACAACTCTTACTAAAGACTTTTGAGATTTTTTTTCTTGTATAAATTTCTTTGTCATGAGCAAGGACATTTATTTATTATTTCATTGATCAAAGCGGAACTCAGAGTAGGGTTGTGGGTCCTCAATAATTATTTACATTGATTATATAAAACTATGACTTCTCCTCCTAAAATCTGTTATTAAAAATCAGAGTAGGCCGGCATTTCTCTACTCCATGTTTTTCTGGTTCAGAGTAACATCAGGAGCTCCTTAGGACCCGTCCAACGTCCATGGGGGAAAGGTCCCTCATTAATATTGAGGCTGGGTTCATCTTTCACTGGAGGTCAGAAAGTCTCCAAGTCTCTCTGTGGCAGCCCCGTGAAGACTTCTATCTGATCTGGTGGGCCAGGGAGGCACCCATCAGTGAGTAGCAAAGCTTTCCCAAAGGAGTTTTAGTTACTTGAGAACATTTAAAACTACAAATAGCACTGCAGCTTGCACATGTATATCCCCCAAATTCTTTGCTTCTAAGCCTGGACAAAAAGAGATGAGGGGTCTCTAAAGAGGGTGGGGTGAGGTGGCTCAAGCTTATAATCCCAATGCTTTGGGAGGCTAAAGTGGGAGAATTGCTGAGGCTAGGAGTTGGAGACCAGTCTGGGCAACATAAAGAGACACTGTCTCTATAAAATAAAGGCTTTTAAAAATCAGCTAGGTGTAATGGCACGTGTCTGTAGTCCCAGCTACTGGAGAGGCCAAGGCGGGAGGATTTCTTGAGCCCAGGAGTTCAAAGCTGCAGTGAGCTATGATAGCACCACTGCCACTCCATCCAGCTTGGACAACAGAGCGAGACCCTGTCTCTACAGACACAAACAAACACAAACAAACAAACAAAAATTATTTAGGAGAGTGATGAGATTCTATTTGAAGAATGGGTTGGGGAACAGCAAGCCTGGAAGCAAAGCTAGTTAGGGAATGGGGCCTGGGTGATTTGGGAAGACTTCATAGAGAAGGTGACCTTGAAATGAGACCAGAAAGAGAAGTGTAAAAACTTGCACAGTGAAAAAAACTTCTCTCTCTCTCTCTTTCTCTCTCTCTCTCTCTCTACACACACACATATACACACATATATGCTCTATCTATATAGCACAGGGACATAAACATATGTAATTAAGAAAATAAATCATAAACACAGTAACTAAAAATTATAGAATAACAAGTAAGTTACCTCTGAGTGGGAAGGAGTGGATGGTGGATGAGGTTGGAGAAGGAATCATGGGTACTGCTAAAGATCTTCTTAAACTAGTATATGGGTGTTCATTATACAATTATTTTTATGTCCTATATATATTTTTATAACTACTCAAGATTTAATCTAAATTTCTTAAAAACAATTAAGTAATGTATAATTTAGTAAATTAATATGTGGGAGAGTTTAAGACAAACCTCCCATTGTTGAGAGTTCTAAATCTAGGCTTACATGGAGTTTTATAACAATCACTTTATCAACAATTTATTGAACATTTTGGTATATGCTCAGAGGTGAGACTCATCCACAGTAAAAAATTACTAGATATGTGAAAAGTAGGAAAGCGTAATTCCTTCTGAAGAGGAAAAAAAAATAGTATATTCATAGACAATGCAGTTGTTGGACTTTTCAGACGACACTTTAAAACAGTTATTAAACATACATTAAATAATTATAGAAAATGATGAATACAGTGGATTAAACCATGGTGAATGATGGCCATTGTGGATGAGGTGGTAGGGAATTTCAGGAGAGATTTTAAAAATTTAATAAAAAAAACGAATGGAAATTCTAGGAATAAAAAAGTCCTATATCTGAAATAATAATGCATTGGATGGGCTTAACAGCAGATTGGACCCAGCAAAAGAAAGAATCTTGTTTTCTGGGTAGGCATGCACTACTGGCATACAAGTAAATGTAGAGAGGTGGAGGTCACTATCAGATCCTACAGTTAAATCCAGCCATAAATCTGCCCTGTTTTAATGTCCTCCAGCTGGAATACTTCTTTCACTTAGAACCAGCCAAGCTTAATGCTCTTCCTTAGGAGCCAACTAAGTCCCAGCTAAAATGCAGTTCCCACTAACTACGGCCTCTTCAGTGGTGGTTGAAAGGTAGGCAGAATAATGTTCAATCTTCTTACTACATGTCTGGCAGAGTATGCTTTGTGACTATTACAGAAAGGACCTCAAAACGTTTGAGACCTGGTGTGACCAGGCATCATCATGCTATTTACTTTACATAGCAGCCCTGTATGGTATGTCGTATCTTCATTTTATTGAGGAAGCAACTCAAGTGCATCCCAGAGAGATTAAGAGACTTACCCATGGTCTTTCATTGAGCAAGAGGTAGAATCTAAATTCAAACCCAAGTCTTTCTGACTGTAAAGCTCATGGTTTCATTTTCCCAGTGCCTCAGACTGGTTTCTTCTTTTAGAAAAGGCTTTCTTTTTTTTTTATGGCATCACAATTTGTAATAAAAGTAATTCAGGGCCTTAAAAATACACATAAGAAGAGACTTTTATAAAGTTTACATGGAATCAGCAACCATTTGAAGAGTATAAATACGGGGACATCCTCTTGCTTAATTAAATCCAGCTGAGTATCCTAAAATATTTAAGATAATTATATTTTTTTGATGAAATGAATTATTATGGCTTGTACAGACAATCTGAAAAGGCTAATTAAAAAGCAATTTCTCTTGCAGAGTGGAAGATGCTCTTCAGCAGTTCTTGAAGAGCGCCATGCAATTTGGCTGCATCTGCCCCTTACACATGCAAGGGTATCATACAATTCCAAGGAAAATTTTATGGTTCTAAATAGCACTCAGAAAATTTTTTCCTTGATAAGCAGCAATACTGACATAACTTCTGATAACTGTTTTCCTTCCAACAAATGATTATTGTATTTAGGAGCCGGCATCTAATTAGTAAGACAGTAAAGCCTGTTATATAACAAAACAAAATATTTAAGGTAAACCAGAGACCCCATGAAGGCTAGGAATAACTGTTAACATTCTCCTAATACATGTCCATTGCCCAAATACAGACACAGAGCTGCTGTCTCCACACTGTTCTACACTCTAGAAAGCCTGGAAATGCCACTTCCGTGTGAATCCTGACTGCTTTGTCTCTCAGTGCACTTCTAGCATGGTCTTAACGTAATACTGGCTTCAAAAGAAATTGGGGGTACCTATGAGTAATCCCAAATGACAATTGGCAGCCCCAAATGTTCCACATAGAATGTGAAAAAAATTATTTTAAAGGAAGATAATTTATGTAATAAATGTTTTAAATGAAAAACATCTTTCTAATAACATCTGCTATTAAAAGAAGTATATATAGGTTTATTTACTAGGATACCTTATTAAATACTACAGTATAGAACCACTGCTTTCTCATAGAATAGCTGGTTTAAAAAGCTATTTCTTTTCCTTTTATATTTTCATTTATTTGAGTTGTGGTCCTATGTTTCATTCTTAATGCTTCTGTATGTATTATAAAAGGTAATGTTTTCTAGAAGTTTGGTTTTTCAATAAAACCACTTAAACTTTGCAGATGGCATCGTGGAGCGAGTAAGCTACCGCTGAGTTCCTGCTATGGTCTTTACAAGTTGTGTGACCCTGGGAAAGTGAATTTTTTGAGACTCCATTTTCTCATTTGAAAAATGGAGATTGTAATGCCTCTCTTGCAGTGTTAATGTGATCTTCAAGGAGGTTAGGTCCATAAAACAGTTGACATGCAATAAGTATTTAATATGTAGTTATTTGTTTTAATTTACAAATAAATATATAGATACTTGTTTTTACTTACAAATAAACATATTTATTTCATTTACAAATAAATATATAGATGTTTACTTCACTTACAAATAAATATATATTTATTTCATTTCCAAAAAAAAATAGATATTTATTTTATTGTGACCTAGGCCTGCTCCTTTTCTCCTTCAGCATAAACTGTAGTTTAAGAAAGTAGCCTTGAGAAGGCCTAATAAGTCAGAGGGAGGGTCAAGAATCAGACGGGTAGAAAGTCTTTAAAAGCTTATAGAATGAAGATAATAACCTTTATCTTCTTGTACAACAAGATTCTTAGGAGAGAGTCAAACATTTGCGGGGTTGTTTTTGCACATTCCTGGTAAACATTTTTTCTTTCATGACCAAATTTTAACCTCTAAGATTAAAAAAAAATTGTTCTGTTCATACACGTACTATCCTCTACACCATCTTTTCTCATTATAATTATAAGGAATAATCTGCAATAGAATCTTAAAATTATTCAGCTCTGAAACTGGTCTTTTTGGGTAATCTTGACTATTATATTGAGGCTATTTGGCCAGATTTTTTTTCCTGTGCCCTGTTACCAGCCTTCATAGATTAAAAACTGCATCTCACCAACACTGATGATAGGGTTTAGTAAATAAAAATAACAATAGCAATAATAAGAGCTAATATTATTAGCACTATGTATCAATAATTTTCAAAATGCTTTACATATGTCATCTCATTTAATTATCACCATAATGGATAGGGTAGGTACTGTTGTCACCCCATGTTACAGATAAAAAATGAGGCACAAAGATATTAAGAAGAGAAGAAGGAGTAATTGATGTGCTATGTCCTGGGAGCATCACATTAAGGCATGTTGCCCTAGATATCCTGAATGCAAATGAACAAACAGCTTACAGATTAAAGAAATGATGAAATCCCATCTCTCTTCTTTACCCTCTCTATTGAAAGCTTCCTTTGAGTATATCATCCATATATAGAACCAGCTCTGCATCCCGAGGAGATGGGGAAAGAGTTTTAGGGAATGCCCTAAGCACCTATGAAACAACATTTATAACTAAAATTAGAATTAAACTTAAAGGCTGTATACAATTACTGCAATTGCAAATAATATTCAAGTCACATTGACCCATAATCTTGTCCTGCTTTTACTGCTCACTGTATCCATATCATCTTAGGCCAATCAATATATCACTCTAGTTTCCCATCCATAAAATGAAAAAGTTTTATTAGCTGATATCTAAGGTCCTTTGAAACTTGACATCCTCTAGTTTTTATAACAGCTCAAGAAACTTCATCCTAATCTTTTATATGATATCCTGATCTTTAATATGTTTTGAGACTAAGATCCTTATCAAATTGCACTTGACCTCTACCCACAAAACTAGCTTACTGTCTTAGTCATTGAAAATAAAGTACAAGAGATTTCATTTGCCTTGAAAACAGAGAAAATGAGATTGACTTCCTATAGATCTAATCTTCTCCAGTTTGCTGACTGGATTATTTGTTTATGCTGTGATACTCACCTAATAAAAGAATTAGTAAGTTTAGTAAGTTCCAGTTGTGGCGAGACAAAGGGGACCTATTTTATAGGAGTTATGTCCACCTTCCACATAATGAGAATAAACTGTTAACACTTTATGTAAGAGGAAGAGTGAAAATCTTCTTGGTTATTATATGTTACAATGAAATTTTAACTTTAAAGGCCTAATATTTCTGCAGAGTTATTAGCGTGTTTGTTTGTATCAGTGTCAGTCTCCTTACATAGCAAGAGTAGATGGCCCAAACCAAGAGACCAGAAAGGTCTGACCAGAATTTGTATGAAGATTAGCATCCTTGTGAGTGCATCGTTCCGAATCTTTGAATCTTATACCATGTCATAATTTGCAGTTGACTTCCACATACATGATCTTATACTTCACAACAACCCTTAATAGAGGCAGCAAATGGCTCATGCCTCTAATCCAGCACTTTGGGAGGCCGAGGCAGATGGATCACTTGAGGTCAGGAGTTCAACAGCAGCCTGGGCAACATGGTGAAACCCTATTTCTACTAAAAATACAAAAAATTCACCTGGCGTGGTGGCACGCACTTGTAATCCCAGTTACTGGAAAGGTTGAGGCAGGAGAATATCTTGAACCCAGGAGGCGGAGGTTTTAGTGAGCCGAGATTGTGCCACTGCTCTCCAGCCTGGGCAACAGAGTGAGACTCCTTCTCAAGAAAATAGAAAGAACTTGCTCGTGGTTTACCATCTATACAGGCTAGATATAAGACAAGGAGACCAAGGAATCTGCATTTTTATCCAATTAGTAAGTGCTAAAGTAAAAACTAAACCCAAATCTTGCCAGTTGAAAACCATTTTCTTTGCCTCATTGTGCAGCCTCTATGATGTGCTTGAGACCCCCTTGAGGTCTAATTTTGAAGTCATTAGGTCTGGTCAGATATCTTTAACACACTCCCTATTTACCAACAAAGGAAATCAACATAGCAAATTAGCCTTTCCTTATCTGTAAAAGTCTTAATTTAAAACCAAATATAGGCCTAGAGGAATTTATAGATGTTTCTCCGTTTTTTGACATCCTGAGGGCCGTTTCTGGAAGTTTGTGGCTACAATTTTCTTTTGCAACTTTAGTAAGAAATAGACTTACACTTGGTGTTATGAGGGTAAACAGGAAGTAGAATGGCTTATTCCTCTCTTCCCTTTTCTTTGCTGACATAAGGGCTTAGAGCAGGAAAAGACACAGAAGATAACCATAAACACTCAAAACAAAAGGTAATTATGGAATGGTTTTCACCCACACAGAAGCGGAGGAAGGAAATTAAAATCCCCTCTCCTCCCTTCTCATGCTACAATATTCCAAAACTCTTTCATGTCATGGTCGCCGCATTGAACAACCATGAAGAATGCTTCAAATCTTTTGGTCAATGTGCTTTGGAGATCTGATAGACAAATACTTGTAGTGCAGCATTTTCCCTCAAATCACAGGCTGGACACAGAGGGTGACATTCTATGTTTGAATCAGTCATTAGAACTTTGCTTATCACAATTTCATTCACCCTCAGAGCACTTACTATACTCTGCACAAAGCAAAGGACAAGGTGGGCTAAGATGGTGAATTTTTAGTCTAGGTACTGAAATAGCCTGAATATAACTCCTATTCTCAATTAAGAGGTAACCTTACCATCAAAGAAATATAAAATAATTTATTTTTGCATGTGCAATTTTGGTTACTATATGCTATAGCAGAAAAGAAAAAAATACTATATAATGTGTAATAATTGACATCTTTGAATCTGAGGTTGGCCACATATTTAGTCTTTTAAACATTTGTAGCTATAATACTTTTGTAAAGGGGTCATATTGAGCTCTAAGTATGAAGAGGATCCATGCTGAGGAATTCCAGTTAGTGCTTCAATACTTCAAGATAAATAATTTGTTGTTATGAATATAATATAAAATTATCAGAAACTATTAAAACTTTCAATATAATAATACAATATTATTAACATAAGAATCTAATCTGAATTATGGCAGCTCACTAAAGTTGACACCACTCTATTACTGATACCAAATCTAAAGTAATTTCACTTCTTATATTCAGCATCATGTCTGTGAATGTACTAATGCACTCAAAATAATTACTTATTGAAAACATTAAGAATGTTCTGATTTGGGGTACTTGATTTCATGTGCATATTTTAAAGGTACTACATCAGTTTCCCAATAAATTTTATTTTCTCTTTCTCTAAGAATGCAGCCAATTAACCAATAGATAATCCTAAAAGTTCTATTATTCAGAGACAATAGCTTGCCACTGCATTATGAGCCATTAAGAATGGTAGCAGAGCAAATGGTAGCAGAGTGAATCTAGGTTATTCAGAAATACTTTTAGAAATCTAATGGAAAAGGTAATCTCATGTGCATGCAACTTAAAACTGTACCACTCAATTATATTCCAAGGCCATGTGGATTCCAGCAACACCTATGTCCTTTCTAAAAACATGAACATGTTTTTCTTCTGGATTCAAATACATCTTCAACTGTTTCTGACATCAGTAGAAAATCCTTTTTCTTCATACTTTCTAGATAAATACATTTTGGCAAATTGAATTACACTGATCAATTCATGATTCTTATAATTGTAAATCACTTTCTTTCAAGCCATTCTCAAGAATGGCTATAAGGAAGACTAAAAAAACTTCTAACATATGAATTCTTGTGTTTGGAAAAAATACTTATTAGCAGAAAATTTGTAGGAGTTCTGAAGCAAACAGCATGAAGTTATTACCCTATGGGAGGTGAAATGCTAGGCATCATCTGTTGCTATCTCCCTGACTCGGTGTGTTTATAGCAAAGGAGGTGTGTCAAAGCAGGGACCTTCTATTTTGACCAAAATTGCATGCATGCTTGGAAAATCTCATCTGATTAGTAATGATCAATGGCACAAATAAAATATATCATTGTGATTATTATGAATAGCATTACTTTAGCTGTTATTATTTTGGTGTTTATGTTTCTCAAATATATCTGCTTATATATATGTTTTCTTTGCTACACTCTTGTTTGATTGATTCTAATGAAATATGTACATATACACCATTTGCACATTTTTCACAACTGAGTATCTCAAAAGTAGATTTGGATCTTATAATTGCTGTCAGTCAGAAGGCAGTCACGACAAAGCTGTCTGTCCTTTCTTACCAATGCATATTCAAATTTGTAGAATGAGCTTCAGAATTCAAAGCTGAGTAGAAAAATATGGACATGGACAATTTTGAGTCAAAAAGTTATTTAAGAAATGCCAAAATCTGAATGTGAAGTTTTAGGGTGCATTAAGCAATTTTGCTTTTATCTCTTTATTTTTATTTCAATGTTTCCACAAGACTGATATATTATAAAAATCTATCTATAAATGGATCTAAAATAATTCTTTCAATAATAATAAAATAAAATTAAAACAATAAGAAAGCATTGAGTCATAGTATAATTGAACTTTATTTTCTTTATAGTGATACATAAAATAATGTGTGTGCATAATTTCCATTATTATTCAAAATCAGTGTGACCATATCCCAGAGTCCTATCCTTTCTTTTACAAGTCTCACCTTAAAATTTTCTTCAAAAAATGTAAAAGGTTGAGCATCACCCTCTATTACACATATAAAATGGTTTTAATTTGGCTCTTCAAAACCATGATAATCCCAAACTTGTAAGCAAATAGTTGGCATAAATAGATGGCATAGTTGGATGATTGTTGTGATGTGATCCAAGAAACTATGGTGCACCCACTAGAATGACCTAGAATGCCCCACTAGGAAGTTGTTTCTTTAGGCTAAGTTATTTCACAAAGCTTCAAAATTTTGTGTTCACATTGATTCATGAATTCACTGTTCAGAATTTATTCTAAGGAAATAATCATATATGGATAAAGATTTTGCTGCAAGGATACTAATCTTGTGGCTAGTATCATTACACCAAACAATGAAAACAGCCTAATGTCTCACAACAAGGAGATGGACACATTGTGGATTGCTATGCAGCAATTATGTTGGAAGAGAATTCAGTGACATGGAAAGATATTGTAAACATATCCTAAAATAAAAAACAAAAAGGAGGCTATCAGCCATTATGGTCAGTAGAACCCTTCAAAGAATAAATACATGCACGTCAAAGAGAGTCAGAAAGTATGTTACATGTACATACATAAAGATTATCTCTAATTATAAGATGATGGATGAAGTTTTCCCATAATGCTACTTATTTTCCAAAATGATCTATATATTTCTTTAATAATTAGAAAGTAATAATAGAGTATCAGAAGTCCTCCATAAAGTATAAATGGCCCAGAAGAGAGGATGATGTTGCATCACTCTTAAATTATCATGGGTTTTTAGGAGACCACTTTAAGATCCAGAGCTGTAAATTTATAGTGTTAAAAGTGAAAAGAAGTTACGGTTTAGTGCATAAGAGTAAGTTGAAGGAAGACAGACTTGGTTAGGACATTGGAGTGGCTTTTTGCACATTAGAACCATGAGAGTATAAAATGGCTGGGCATTGAAAAGCAGGTATCATAAGGTTGCAAGGAGGATGTCATAATTAACCACTAATTTCACAGTTTTGCTTCTGCCTAGTCTATTATGGACTTCAGAAATAATTCCATCTTAACATAGGGAGTGAGAACAGAAGATGTTTTTACCACTCAATACCTATCACAGTGCCAGGCACAAAGCCTAAACTTTAAAAATGCTTCTAACCTCAGGAAATCTGAAGTAGTGGAAAGAACTTTGGATTACTATAAAAAAATCAGAGTTTGATTTGAGATCTTTTTTTCTTTTTAATTTGCTAGCCATATGGCCTTGTACTAATGACTTGCATTTCTGAGACAGAATTTCACCCTATAAATGTAGATGATATTAATAATGCTTCTTCACATAGTTGGAAAGATTAAATAATCATGCATTATAAACTAGCAATGATTTGTTTCCATAAATTATTACTGTGCCTATTTTTGCAAAAGGCCTTTTAAATATAGCATTACAATCCATAACAGTGCTGCTATCTGCTTAGAATTCTTAAAGATTACATAACTGAAAACTAAAAGCAGGTGAACTATATGGAAAGAAAAACAAATCTTTAATTATTCTTACATTCAAGCTATCAAAACTTTAAGGATCTGAAATATTAAAAATGAAACAAAACACACTGAACTTCTTTGTATATAGTTACTGTGAAGACAGTGACCTCTTAGGATTTCTTTCTATCTCATGGTTGTAATGAGGATACCTTTTCAATCCAAGATAAGGAACTCTCATTGAGTGAAACATTGACAGAAGGAGAACTTTGAAAGAGATTAGTTCAATACAACTAAACAGAAAATCCAGAAATAAGTACAACTCCCCTTAGGAATTTATTATAGGGAAAGGTGACATTTTATATTGGTAGGGACAAGATGGGTTATTTAATAAATGGCCCTGGAACAACAGCAAAGCCTTTGGGAAAAAATGGGTTTCTTCTTCAGTCCCTACTTCTAAATAAATTTCAGATGGATAAAACAAGTAAATGTAAAAACATGAAACATTGAGAACAGTAGATAAAAATATATGTATTTTTGTAATCACAGAATAGAAAAAGAACTTCCAAGGGTGACATCAAATTTAGAAGGCATAAAAGCAAAATTGATAATTCTGGCAAGATAGGAATTTAAAATTTATTTACAAGACCCCCCGTCCCACCCACACACACACACACACACACACACACACACACACACACACGCTCTAAAACATAAAAAAATTCAAGAACTGGGAAAAACATTCACAACATATGTGACAGAAAGTAGGTCTAAAGTCCGTATAAAAACAAATAACAAATCAATAAGATGAAAACTCAATAAAAATGAACAAAAAATACAAATGACCTATTCAAATATGAGAAAACTCTACTCATAAATACTTGACTTTATCATAAATAATTCTATTCATATTTACATATGTGCAAATTAATGTCATGAGTTTTCCCACCTGTTAGCTTAGCAAAGACTAAACTGTCTTCTATTGTCCAACATTGGTGTTTATATGAAGAAAAATGCACTTCTGCATTATTGGTGGGAGCATAGAGATACAATTTTTTTGAAGGGCAATATCTACAAAATAATGAAACCCAACCATTCCTATGAATTTACTAGAACTATACCAGGATGTGGAGAGTATACAGAGATGTTTATTGCAGCAGTTTCATAAACAGCAAAAAACTAGAAACAATCTAGAATACTGATTTTTTCATAAATGAAATAGAATATTATATAACTATTAAGAATGAGATCAATCTCTATGGGATAATACGGAAAGACCTTCAAGGGGCATTGTTAAGTTAAAAATAAAGTATATATTAACATTTATAGTTTTATGCAATTTGTGTTTCTAATAGACATACATTTATATTTACCAAAATATATCTGTAATGATAAAAAAGAAACAATTTAATGTGTGTTCCTCTGAGGAGTTGAGTTGTACGATTGAGAGAAAAAATTTTTTATCTAAATCTTTTGTATTATTCAACTCTTACATAATGATCATGTTAATTATGTAATAAAAAGCTTAAGCCATGCTGAGTTGTGAATTATGCTTATTAACACCACTGTATATAATCTTCTATTTTTTAAGAGTTTTTACATGAAGGCTTTTTTAAACTTATAGACTTTAAAGATGTTCAGTCTTCACTCATACATACTAATGTTTTCTCCTGGTTTTTTTTGTTGTGTGAATTTAAATTCTGTAAATTTGTTTGTCATATATCTAGAATTCCTTATATTGCCGTAATTATCTGGTTAGCTTAACATAACTTAAATGAAAACTGATATGTAGCATCAATATGATAGTTTAATTAAAATAATTTTATAGAGTAGTGATTCTAGGATTCAACTATCTAAATTTACGTACGGGCTCTCTCATTTATTAGTAGGGTGACCCTAGGAAAGTTACTTAACCACTCTTAGCCTCAATTTACTCATTTGTACAATGAGGTAAATCATAGTCCGTCTTTATATTATAGGGAAGTTGGGGAATTAGGTAGATTAATACATACAAAATGTTTAACAGTCCTCAGCACACAGTATTTAATAAATATGTTGAGCATTATGATTATTTATATTATTATTAAAATACTTTTGAAAGACATTTTCAAATTCCATTCTGTTACAATATAGTCTGTGATATGGTTAGGCTCTGTGTCCCACCCAAATCTCATTTTGAATTATTATCCCCAGGTTAAGGGAGAGACCTGGTGGGAGGTGATTAAATCATGGGGGCGATTTTCCCCATGCTATACTCGTGACAGTGAATAAGTCTCATAAGAGCTGATGTTTAAAGGGCAGTTCCCCTGGACTTGCTCACCCTTCTCTCTCCTGCTGCCATGTGAAGAAGTTCCTTGCTTCCCCTTTACCTTTGACTATGATTGTAGGTTTCCTGCGGCCTTCCTAGCCATGTGGAACGGTGAGTCAATTAAACCTCTTTCCTTTATAAATTACCTAGTCTTGGGAAGTTCTTTATAGTAGTATGAAAATAAACTGATACAGTTTATCTTCAAATATAAACATTTTTCAAAATGTGTTCATAAATATAGAATAAATTACTGTTATTTTTGAAGAAGAAGCAACTATTTCTCATTTGTTGAAAAATATCAGAGTTGCAAATATTACTTTCAGTTTCTCAAGCAGAAATAATGGAATATGCAAAAAAGATGGAAAATAGGTGGTAGATATTAATAAAGGAAAGTGAGATGAAGATAGACTCTGAATCGGAATTGCCAAATGAGTTCACAAGGAGGAAGTAAATGCCATTCAACCTGATGGTGGGGAACGAGATTACCGGTGTATGAGGACTTCGTTCAATTAGTTAGTTTTTACTTTCTTGACAGGAAATATGTAAACAATATGTGTAGCATTTTACCTAACTGTTTTCCCTACATTTCACTTATACCATGATTTAATTATTAAGAGAGTAAGTGGAATATTTTCCATTTGTTGCATCAGAAGAAGCATTGTTGACTAGTTTTTACAGTCCTCATTGTTCCTTATTGTGCTGTTTTTATTTGTATAAGTAAATGTTGCTGAATTTAGAAAAATTATTTTATTTCTTGCAAAGATATAGCATTCCTCCCACCCTACTTAACTCATAATAATTCCATGTATAGCTATAAAAAAGAGAAAAACATCAACTTTACGAAAATTAGCTTATTTACCTTGGAGAGAGCTAACTATAGCTACAAATATTCTGACAAAAAATGCAGGTTTCTTCTATAGAAATTGCCTGATTTTTATTTATTTTAAATGCTACATGATGCACTGCCTACCTGAAAGTGGGGCCAATTTTTTGATGAACTCTTTTACTTTGAGTTCTATTGAACGTAAAGAAACAAGGACAAAATTTTGGTGAGTATTTTTAGATTTATACTTTTTATAGGGCCACTTTAAATGGTGTTGGAGACCATTAGCAACAAATACGTGCAATTCGAGAAAGGTCACCATGACTTCCTGTAAATTAGGGGTTTTATTAGGAAACCATGGCTATAAAATATTTGGTGTTTCTCAGTTGGCTTCCTGTGTAGGTGACATATTTCCTTCCCTATGTTTCACAGCCAGTGAAAGGTCCAAACCCTTCACCTGGTACATCTAATGTTATTTAAAAAAAAAAAAATTTCAACAATTTGTCACATTAAGATCTTATTTAGTAAATAGCTCTAGGGACTATAAGTTCTAGCACGTCCGAATTCCAGTTGATCGATTTGTTGCCAGTAAGGCTAAAGTTGGGGCCAGCCTAGGTGAACCGTACCTCTGTTCAGTGGCCCAGGCCACAGAGGTCACTGGATACAAAGGCACTTGGTAGAGAGATATGTCTGGTATAGTAGCAATTGGCCACCTCTTCTATGCATGAGAAATAGTATACTGTCCAGATCCTACTGGCAAGTAGGAACAACCTCATTTTTATAGATACAAAGGAATTAGCCGTATATTAAAGTGAGTACATTTATATTTCCCAAATATATATTTTTCCCTAACCACAAAAAATAAATGTACCAAGAAAGTACATCCTCTAATTCAGGAAGCTAGGGGGAGAATCTGCTGCTGATAAGTAAACATTACAGGGCTATAAGATCCCTTTAATTTTCATCCTAGATTCTAGATTTTATTTTTCTAAACTATTCTTTTCATAGCCACATAATTCCAAACCACTCTTTTTGTATCCATATAATTCAGTCCTGGGGATTCTTTCTCATTCAGAACTGTGCAGAATCAATGATATGAAGATGCACAGATATTGCCATATCTATTACATATCTATTAATACTATTCTATTCCATTACATATCTATTAAATACTTTATTAAATAATTCAAATCTGCATTAAGAATTAAATAATTCTTTCTCTTTATCAAAATCCCAAGAGATACAACATTTTGATTGCTAACTTTTGTTATGTGGTCAAACTCTTGCTTTATAGTATCATTTTGGAGAAATCAAAAAATTACCAACAAATTTCTGAATGCTCTTAACTTCAGTGAATTGTTTCCCTTTCCCCAATATTTTGTTTTATTTTTTGAACAATAATTCAAAAAAACTTCCATAATTATAAATATGTAAATGAAACAATTTGTGTATGTTTGCGTGTGTGTCTGAGCAGGGATTTATTTATTTATTTTTTTAAACACAGCATGAGGCACATCACTCATATCATGGAAAAAGCCATTTTTAAGTTTATCAGCTTAAAAATAGAGTATCCAATTTTTTAGGTGATAAATCTAGCAAAGATATAAAGAAAATAGCTTTAAATATCTCAATGCTGATACCGACTTATCAATTTGTAAGATATTTGAAACGATTTCTCTTTTCTAGTCAAGATGTATCATCATTAACTGAATTGAATATTATGTGATTGTTTGCTTTGGATACTCCGTGGACAGGAAGCATATCTCTCTCTCCTTCGTTTTTGGCCCTCTGGGTCCTTCAAGGGCTTTCAGAACTGGGGGCTGAGTGTACTTGCACATAGGTATGTTCACCTACCTACCTGTCTATCTATCCATCTACCTACCATATCCTTTTCATGTAAATTTTTAGGTGTCAAGAATTTGCCTTATAAAAATGAAGTATTTCAGACTTGCAGGGTAAAATTATTTCTACAATTGCCTTCAAATCTTCCCATTTTGAATCTAAGTGAATTGAGTCAAACAGAGCTGAGTAGTCTTTACGAGATCACAAAGCCACTTCAAGGCACAGTCAGGAAAAGCCCAGCATGCCATCTGTGCTCCAGGCTTCCTTCAATTCCATCATGCTCTCTTGTTTTGTACAGTTCCTCTCATGTTAGTATGAAGATATATATGATTAAGAAAAAAGACAAGTATTTAAGTTAATGATTTTTTAAAGTCATGTTCTGATATGCCACTGGCAAACCTTTTGGAAAAAAAATCAAGGAATGAAGTACAATCAATTTATTTTTAGTTAGCTTATTACTTTCTGCTTTTTTCAGTTTGTTGAAAATAGGTGAAGAAAATTGAGATGATTCTACTACTACATTATTAAAGTTAATGTTTTAAATTAGCATTTGAATCAATACTGATCACTTTGACATAGAATAGAATATGGTAAATTAAAATTTATTTGTTAAAATGAATACTCAAGAACACTTCATCTATGAATGTGTTCCTGGATTAATCAGGTTGCTAATTTGTTTCCCTCCTTACCACTTAGAACCTAGAAAAATTGCTTTGAATTTTCTCTCCAATAGTTTCAAGTATAAACAGTTGCCTACTTCATTCTGGATGGTATATTATACCTTTCCATAAGGACTTGATTTTGACATGCTTCTGTACCCCCCACGGTCTCCTCCCTGTTTTTTGGTAGAAACACAGAAGGTGCTTAATAAAAGCCTTGAAATAGACTAGGGATAAAAGAATGAATCCATATATACATTGTTCTTGTAATCACTACATTTCTTATTTAGTTCCTCTCCTGGACTGTGAGGTTATTGCAGGCAGAGACTGTGTCTTATTTGCTAGTATATTCCTGTCATCTACTAGCTATTCAGTACTGCTTGCAGAATGAATCAATGATTTCTTCTGACTTTTATTTAGGTATATGTCTAATGTCTTTGCCTAGTCTGAGAGTTCTTTGAGAAAAGAACTCATATTCTATTGATCTCTGTAAGCTTCAAATAAGTTCTTATTATGCTATGAATAAAGTAGCACTTCAGAGGTACTAGTAAATAAGCCAAATATCACCTTAGATTGCTTTTTTAAGTCCAGGACTATTTTTCTATTTTTATAAGCACAAACCATGCTATTGAAATAAAATTCAGGTCAATATAAAGAAGCTTCTAATATTTTTATATCATTCATTTGATATCTAATTCCAATATCTAATATTTTGATAATGAGGTAAGTTTCCTTTTGAATTCATTGATTTTCTAAGATCCAAAATCTAACAAATGTGCTTATTACTGCCTAATAGTTTCTCTAATGGATGCTCATACTTTATAGAAATTATTACAGATAATGTATTTATAACTCTAAGACTCTGACTATAACACTATATAATTACATTTCCTACTTTCATCCTTGAATATGTTTCATCACACTAGTAGTAATGTTACTCATTAAGTAAAATGAAAAATATATAAAGAAATAAAAAGTTGGCTAGAGTCTCACCACCCCCAAATGCCTCCAATGTTTTGGTCAATTTATTTACTATTTGGTTTTTTAAAACACACATTTCTGATTTTCTTTTCCAAGTTATATTCAAATTGTAACAGTATTCTTATATCTCATATATTTTATTTATTAGCTTAATTTCTGCTTGAGGAGAAAAACGCTTTCTAATACTAAGCAAATATAATTCCAAGTTGTTCCATACTTATTATGTTCTCTTCCCACAGAGGGCTCACATATGTAATTGTTTTCACAGATAAAAATGAAAATAATGTACATATGTGTATATGTGTGTAATTTTTATAAATATCTGTATCTATAATCCTTTGTCTCAAGTAGATAATGAGACTCCACAACCTTTCCCAGAAAATTAATCCCAAAGATACTTATCACAAAGCACACTATAAAGTAAATGTTGTGTCCCTATTGGTTTCTAATACAAAACTAAAGTTTTTAGGGCAAGTCACATAACCTCTAAGCATCAGTATCTTCATCTTTAAAAATAAAGGGCTTATATAAATACTTACCTTATTGTGTTGTTTGGAATATTAAAGAATCTATGCCTGCAATATGCTTAGAAAACATCTAATTCATACAAAATACTTCATAATTAGAATTATTCTTACAGGGAAAGTCTTATGGTCAAAACATTATTTCCAAATTTTGAGGTTTAAAATTTTTTCTTTTCCTAGACTCAGGGAAATAAAAAATGATAATAGTTTCTTTTTCATAATAATATTTTAGAAGTCACTTAAACATTCCGATCTCCCCTCAGTTCTATACATTCCTATCTTTCCACTTGACAAATGCAAAAAAAAGTTAGGAAACATTACCTTTTAATACTAGATCCCTGCTATACTTTTATCCAATTATTAAAAAGAATTTTTTTAGCAGAGTCTGGCTTTTGTGTAACAGAAGTTGCTAGGCTACTAGGGGCTTGAAGGCTATCTCAGAAGTGACCTGGTTGGATTTCTCAGTACAATGTTCAAACTAACAGCATGAAATACTTATCCCATCATGGCAGAGAACTGTTGAGGTTAAGGAAGAGAGCAGAATATGAAGCAGAGCAGGTCATGGTGTGTATGTTGAACATAGCAAAGGGGCCTTGAACTCAATTCAAACCTACTTTGTCAGAGGACAATGTATTCTGTCTGGCTAACAGTACTACAGTTCATACATTTACTGAGATCAAGGATGGAGAGTTAGTCTAGAGATTTAAGTCAGTAAATTTGTCAATTTAAAAGTTTGACAGTCAGTTAGAAACCAGATTGACAATAGTCAGGCAGAATTAATTCTTAAATTGTGATTGCCTTGAATGTAACGTATTTCAATAATGGCTTCAAATATTTTTCTTCAGTTAATGTTCTTTATGCAGTTAAGAGATTTGTTTTACATTAAGTTAATTTAAAAGTTACTGACCTTGGGAAAAAAATCTCTTTTGTGGGGAGGAGGCATGGGAATCAGTGTTTAAGTCTAGTGGAACACATGAGCACTATTAGCCTTTGCTATTAACCTTTTTGCTTTCACTGTCACTTGTAGACATTTAATTTTTATAAAGTCATGAGATGCAAAATAGTAAATAGACAGGAACAGATGAGATGTGATTGGAATCAATGGATATTGCAAGACTTCTCAATAAACTGTTCTAATGGGAAGTCAACATAAAGATTAGAAACCACTATTTCAAAATGATTCATGGGCAGTAAGATACAGAAAGGGGCTTTAGAGTCCATCTTTGTGAACTGGATCATTTTTGTTTGTTCTTATGTTTGTTTAAGTGAGGAAACTTGGACCCTAAGTGATAAAGTGATTTTCTCCAAGATGACACTACTGAACAGTAACAGAGCATGGATGAGATACCGTTTCCTTTGGCATTTATTCTTTTGTCTCACCAATACATCACACTGTTACTTGTCCTTTGGAGATAAGTGGCCAATATTCTCTCTAGAACAGGATAGCAAAGAAGGGGGTAAAAGGCAGAGAATTACCAATACTGACTCAGTATAGCAAAGAAAGGGGAAAAGGCAGAGAATTAACAATACTGACTCAAACAGTACAGCAAAGAAGGGGGAAAAAGGCAGAGAATTACCAATACTGACTCAAACAGTATAGCAAAGAGGGGGGAAAAAGGCAGAGAATTACCAATACTGACTCAGAGATAAGATAAAGGAAAAAATATAGATTGCAATTTATAATGTATGATTCATATAGAATTGTATATGGATTACTTATTTAAGTGTGGTCTTAAAGAATGTTAATAAGACTTTTGAGATATTCTAGAGAATATGAAATAATGTAAAGTAATAATTTATGAAATTTTATTCCATTAAGGCAAGTCAAAACATTTAAACAGTAAATTGTTGCAAGAAGAAATAAAAGACATTCTGTGTTTATTCAATACGTAGTCCAATATGTTAATTCATTCTTTTAACTACAAAAATTTTAGAAGTTTATTCAACAACATAGTTACTTATGACTTCAACAATTTCTTTTAAAGGAGAAAGACTCTATGTGTGACAACATAAGATTGTGACCAATTAAAAATAATAAAATTCTAGCTTTGAGTCACTCCATTCCATGAATACATGGCATTAAGTTAGTTATATCATAATATAAAGTGAACCAAATTGTTCCAAAGAACATAAAACTATAAAGTAAAACAGTTTTTGGTGAAAAGTCTATTTTTTTCTTCATACCTGATCTCTTTCTCTCAAATTTGGATTTGTATTATGAAATGTATTTTTCTTTATAAGGTATGTTTATATATGAAACGTAACTTTAAAGTTTTTAATAGAACTTCAGATTCACCCAATAACATATCTTCTTTTTTCTCTCATCTTTCTAATAGGTGTCTTGGCAAATGGAAGAATTTCAGGGAATTGCATATATATAGTATATTTATGTTTATGAAATATGTACATATCATTATACTAAAATAAACATGTAAATATATTTATACAAATGTATATATGACATATAACTTTTTATGTGTTAATACATATTATATGTTATTCACTGAAAAACACAAATTTATATTTAAATGGTATATCTGAATATCAACTATATTTCTATATGCAAGTTGTCCCAAAAAGCTTAGTACAGTTTTAAACTTTAATCACTTCCATACTATAAATGCCACAAACTTATAAAAATAATGCTTGAAATTTAATTGCTTAAATTATTTTGTACTAGTTTTGTGATTTTTGAGTAATAATTTTTAAATTTCAGTTTGCTTTAGGACCTCTGAGTAAAGATGACAAATTAAAGCCTGCAGAACCATGAGTTAATTAAACCTCTTTTCTTTATGAATTACTCAATCTCAGTTATTTCTTTACAGCAATGTAAGAATAGACTAATACATATACATTTCATGTAGTTGCAAAGCAACCATTTGAAGAACCACAAGAACTACATATTTATTATTTTTTTTTCATTTATTTTTAAATCACGTATCCTATAGACGTCAGGTAACTTTTCATGTGTCTTTATTTCTTCTAATTTCATATTTGGTCATCTTGTATCTGAGATATACAACTTTGATTAAAATATTGAGTTAAGGCACAGTTTAAAAGAACACCAGATACTAGTATTTGCTCAATGAAGAAATAAATAAAGGAAAAGATGACGAACGTTTAGATGAAGTCAGTGGTTACCACTCTAAAATACTTAGAACAGTCATTGGAAAATCAAACGAATGTTAATATATGTGAAGGCAAAATTTAAGTCTGTGTTTAGAGTAACAATCCAATTTACATTCTCTCTGTAATAGCAAAAGCCTTACAAATACCACTATTTCTACATTTCTATACGTAAAGCACAGCTCTTGTTTTCATTGCTCTTTGTTGTACTCCAGTTTCATAGCATGATCTCTCAGGGAAATTGGTTAACCAAATTGAACAAATATATACTAAAAGGTATTTCCACTATTATTTTTAAAAATCAAGTTCTAAAAAGAGCTCTTTCAATTATTCCTATTCTCACTTAATTATGGGGCAGGTCAACATAATTGTCCCTTATTGTGGAAATGAGAAAATAGTGTTTGAGAAGTTAAGTGATCACAGAAAGTCAGTGTCAGAAGTTGTGATTTGGTCGGGCGCGGTGGCTCAAGCCTGTAATCTCAGCACTTTGGGAGGCCGAGACGGGTGGATCACGAGGTCAGGAGATCGAGACCATCCTGGCTAACACGGTGAAACCCCGTCTCTACTAAAAAATACAAAAAGCTAGCCGGGCGAGGTGGCTGACGCCTGTAGTCCCAGCTACTCGGGAGGCTGAGGCAGGAGAATGGCGTGAACCCGGGAGGCAGAGCTTGCAGTGAGCTGAGATCCCGCCACTGTACTCCAGCCTGGGCGACAGAGCAAGACTCCGTCACAAAAAAAAAAAAAAAAAAAAAAAAAAAAAAAAAGTTGTGATTTTTTTTTTATTTATAAATCACAATTTATTTGATTTATAAATCAAAATATTCAGACTGCCTAGTCCTTTCTCAACTACCATTAATAGATTATTTGGGTACTGAGCAGGCGGACCAGTTTTTGTTTGTTTGTTTATCTTGTTTTGTTTTACATGCTACAAGTCACATTGATTATGTGACTATTTCCACCTTTTAATCTAACTTTAATGCCACATCACTCAATCATAACACTCAATTTTTTTGATTAATATATTAGACAGGAGGCCTATAATTTCCTTTACACAAAAAGAATCTCAAATCATCCACAAGTGGTACATTTTAAAATTCATTAGAGATCTTTGACATGCTCTTCTATTAGCAAGATTTCAGAAAGCACAGATGGCAATTAGTCACACAGATGCTGGTGGTTAACTCCTTTGACTGAGGAGAGCAGCACTATCCATGAAAAGAACTTTCAAGTCTCTGGAAACAAACAGTAATATTAAATGCTATTCAAAGCATTTCCTGTCAATACTCCAGTCTTATTACATCCTTATATAAATTCTCTGCTCATTTTTAAACTTTCAGAATGGCTGGTTGTTGGAAAATCCAATCCTAGCAGGATGGAGGGCCCTTTAAGCTACTGGTTCTTCAAGTGTAGTCCCTGGACTAGCAGCACAGACATCACTGGAGAGCTTGTCAGAAATGCCAATTCTTTGGCCTCACTCCAGACCCACTGAACCAGAAACTTTAGCAGTGAGGCCTAGCAATCAGCATTTTGATAAGCCTTCCAGATGTTTCCCATGTAAACAAAAATTTGAGAATCTTTGCTGTAAGTTATTTGGGAGGTGCCTGGGGAAAAGGCTCTCCACAGAGATTGTAATGGAATGTACAAGTTAAATTATTATTATAGTTTACATTATATTTAAATTATAAAACATTATTTGACCATAAACAGGATGTTAAATTCTTTTTTTATGTCTTTATTTTGAATTCATTAGAATTAATGTAATTTAATTAAGACTTTCTCAACATAACACTATATGGATGCTACATGTGCCTTCACTCTGTGGAGAAGAATTTGCTTTAGGCAATGGAGGAATGGAAATTATTGAGTAGGAACCTGGGCTGAGTTGTTACCAAAGTCTGCATATTGGCAGGGATTTGAGATACTAAATTACTACCTTTGGTTTCTCATATGTCCATCCTCATGCCCTGTGACTTCAGAAATGTACCCTTCCATCACACATTAACTTTACATATTACAAAACAGAGCAGAAAATTACATGCCATACTGGAAGATGGAGAAATCAGCAAATTGTCAATCTAGAGTGCTAACATGGAATAAGTTTCTTTTGCTTGAATTTATTTTTATATACTCCTCAAAGCAATTTCACAATTCCATGGGAATATGGATATATGTGATCTTACAATTATATTTACATTCTCTAACCCTTGATTTCTTTAACTGTGTTCATCCTTATACTAGTTTTCATGTCAACAATGCCAACTGCGAACACAACTTGTAATGGAAGCTTAAAAAACAAGCAAAAGAAAAGTCCTCTAGCTTAGAATACTTGAAACAACCCAAAGATTGGGTTAACTAAATCTTAATCAAAATTCAATGTGCAACAACTAAAATTTTAATATGATGAAGTCATCCTCAATGAATTATCATAAAGGTTTTTATAAATTCATTGATCTGAAGAATACTTAGTACATATAACTGGATAAATAAATTAACGATGATCATTAATATGATTAACATATACTCAAAGTTAAAAATGTCATTCTTTCTAATATTTTAAAAAACAACTATAATGCAAGATTAATATGTGTTTTGGTAGTATAAACACTATCAAATACCCTAAAGTACTATCTCTTGATAGTCATGAAGAAATAATTGTCATAACTATATGACATGAATAAAAGAAAGTAGTGGTAAAATAAATCAGTTTTCACTGCTTCAAAAGTTCCCTCCTTTTCAATTTTGGGAGAGAGACTGCAAAAGATGATGAAGTCTGTCTAAAGGCAAGTGCAACCTCTATGATAAAAATCTATCTTCACAAGCTTCAAGGAGAGTATATCTGGTGTTGAAAGGTTTAGCTCCAAGAGTGTAACAGTGCTGAAGACAGGGAGGGAACTCTTGCCAGTCATTCAGTCTTTTCTACTCTCTTCTACCACTACTTTATAAGTCCTCCTGATATTTGTGCTGATGTTTGCTGCTCCTCTTTTTGCCTTAGGCAGAGTAGAGTAAAGTTCAGGAGGTTAGGTTAAAAAAGACCCCAACCAGCAGGGAATGTAATTTATTGACGGCGTTCTTTACAGATAGATAATGAGAGTGATGAGAAAGCTACGTAATTGCTCTTCATAGTGTGCCAAAAGCTCAGTCAATGGCTGATATACATGAAACAAAATTATTAAAGCACTTTATATCAGACACTGGAATGGTTCCCTAAACTGGGACAGACTTGCTAACAGCCCATCTGGTTAGGTTTTGGAAGAGTGGACAGATTGTGGCCTATGGATGCAATTCTTTACAATACAAATGGCAGGTGTGATCCTTTGCCAAAAGACCCAAGAGCACTTCTACAGGAATTCATTACAAATCTACATCATACAATAGCCTTGATTCCTCATGTCCAAAGAAAAAAAAAAAAAATTACTTACTCAACCCTAACTACTTTTCTTTCATGAGCTTTCACAAAATGAAGGTGATAATAGTACTTGCCTTCCAGGATTGTGACAAGTATGAAGTGGGAAAATACCTAGTAACACATCTGAGGGATTAAAGAGGGTAATTCCCTAAAAATAACCTGGGGACTAACATTTTAGAGGATAAAAGTGAAGCCAATTTTCTCATTTTTATCCTTGTTTATTCAATGAAATTGGTAACCTAAATTGAAAAGTACTCTAATAACATAGCTTTGTTCAACTTCATTTTATTATTACATTTGAAATACGTAATAATAGCTTCGTTATACATCATTTTGCTTAAAGTCACAGTTACCAAGAACCTATTGACAATATTAGGCAAGGACTAACTGTACTCCCTTTTTCTTGGGACTCAGTGTGGTTTTTATTTTGAATAAGCCAAAAGCATGTCTGATAGACAATTTCATTTTTTTCTGTATTGGCTAAAATGCCCCAAAAATGGCTTGGTACCAATCGTCCAGTATGATTTTATTTTCGTAAAATGTTCTAGAACTCTTTCCTCCAGAAGCCTGACACTTTTTTACAAATTACGCTTCATACTTTCAACGTAATTATCAGCCTTTGACCTCTGTTGAAGTGCAAAGACCAATAGGAGGGATGAAGCACTAAACTGCTATTGGTTTCTGTGTTAATGAAGCATTGAGATAAGGTTCCAATGGGAGAGGAGGTTGAAGGAAATATTTTTTTTTAAAAAAAGCGGGGGGGCATTGTTAGATGCTTAGACAGGTACTGGAAGGTTTAGGTGTGGAAGCACTCTGAAAGGCTGGATTTGCTCTGATTCGAAGGAAGTATACAGATGGGGTTCTTAGCTCATTAAACTTTGTAGGTAAGTAGATCTAAAACCTATAAAGTATCAATGTTTTAGAGACTTTTTTTTTTCCTTTCCCAGTAAATTAAAAAAGTACTCCATTTTCTTCTGCTATAAATGTTTTATCTTTGGGAAATAAATCTGGAGGTCACTGCTCATGGGTTTGGTAGTAGCCTGCTTTTACCTTCATACTGTTTAGCAGTTGTACAGACACTCTCATTGCTCTAGAGACCACTTCTCCGTCCCACATTTTAAAGTAGAAAACAAATAAACCACCATTGGTTAATAAAGGATCAGTGCGTTTATCTAACATAAGCATAATTTTGAAAATACCACTATAAAAAGAATGATCTAAAGTAGAAATATGACTATAAAGGTTTTGTCAATGTCATAAAGTTCTGTATACAAATAGCTAAATATAAAGCTAAGAAACATGATTTAGTATCCATGTATCAAGTGTTTGACGACTGCATAACGGTCTGATATTTACAATAGCCCTAACAAGTATGTATTTTTATCTCCAGTTTAAAGAGTAGAAAGTAAAGCTGAGTATGATTAAGGAGTAAGTCCAAAATCACACAGAAAGTAAATGGATGAGCTGAGATTTGTAAAGTAGGAGAGCCTGCTCCAGAGCTCACTCATTTCCCTGTACACCACGCTGCCTCTTAAGATGTGGTCTCTCTGGTCACAAGTGCACAGAATTGCTCAAGATGTTAAGCCTGACTCCTTCAAAAATAATTGTCACTCTTTTGAATAAAGATATCAATGCAAGTAGACATTATCTCAACTATGTTAGTACCCTTTCCAACAAAATTCCACTTTTACTAATTACCATTTCAAAAGAGGCCATGCTTAGGAAGGGTTTTCATTTCTAATAGTGATAATGAGGGAGTATTAAACTCATACATAACAGGATTATAGAACTGAAGACAACAAATATTCTTCTGAAACTGGAGTTTCATTACATTTTTCTCTTCCTCCTTCATTTTCCAGTCAAATCATTGCAGCACAAGGCTTTACTGAAGAAACACACAGCTGTTACAAGAAATATTTATTCTAATACAAGTCCAGGGAGCCTACAGTGTTTAGAAATACATAGATAATCCTGTATGGAATTATTCAAATACAAAAGAGAACATTTATTGAATTATAGTAGGTGTTTTATATAGAGCGTTCAATCTATATAGAATCCAGTAGAGAGACTGATTCTTGCCTTCATCTTACAGATGAGAAAACTAAGGTTTAGAGAATTAAAAACTTGCCCAAGATCATTAAATCAGTCAGTAATTAAGCTGTGATGCTAATCTTCCCAGCTCAGTAAACTATAGTGCCTCTCAACATTATTTACAAATTGTTTCATGGCTGTTTGTAATCTTTCCATAATTTTTCACTTGAATACTCAGAAATGAAAGTAATACTCACTATTATTGAATCTTGCTGACCTACGATTTTTCATTTTATACTTATGCTCTAGTTCTCCAAGTCCAATCAACATTTCCTGTAATAATAAGACACAGCTTATATGAGACATAGGTAATTACACAACTGAAATCTATGGGATAATATATCCTAAACAAGCTGAAGGGCAAATATTATTCTTCCCACTAAAATAATTACACCTAGCTGGGTATTTCTCCATGGAAGTTTAAATTTCTTAAGTACATGGGCCCGTCTTAACTTTTTATTCTTTAGCACTTAAGCACACCTTTCATCAGTAAGTATGAGGATGACATAACATTATGTATGCTAAAGTCTTATGAACTGAAAATGGACACACATAGTGATTGTTATGACACTACTACTTCTATGAATAAACTCACAGTTTTTGAATGCATGAGTAAATAATGTTTTCATAGAGACCATAGGGCATCTCTCCTTGGTCCAGTAGTTTTCACTTGAGTTATACAGAAAATTACAACAGACCGTCAAAATTGAAATAATTTCATATTTTAAACCAGAAACAAATAACCTCAACTTATTCACCAAGGGCTGTGTATGCTCTTTATGGATGTGTCCTTGGCCTAAGAGACGGTGACGACTTCTGTGACGACATTATGAAGTTAGATGCAGACTAAGCCATATTGTGGGACCTTTGGAATTACCAAACAAAGCCGAACTCTCTTGCTAATGCTATAATATGTAAAGTTCTCTGGTTAAAAACAGAATTTTTAGTTTAAAAATATATTTGAAATAGTTTTTTGCATCCACTCAAATCTCAGCCTTCTTAACCTGTATCACATTGAATAATTTTGTGTATTTATTTAATGCTGCTATCTGTATGTATGTCCATGCTAGTGTAGATAATGCATTCAGGTTAATATTTTGCTACTGCCTTTGAGGAAAAGGAGTAATTTAACTGGTGAAGCTGTCCAGTTCTTTCTTGCTTCCAGTCATTGATTTTAAGTTGTGTGTGCAGCAAGTGTAAGAGCACTTTTTAAAGTGGGAAATAAATCCTGATGGCTGTTTTCTGTGCTAAATGCCTCTTGCCCCTAGACAGACACACACTATTTCATGGAAGTGAGTGGCATACTTTGCCAGTAGGCCTAGCCATTAATTGTGTTTGTGCTCTAATGATCCGCTTAGAGAAATCTGTCTCATAGTGCCATTCACTTCTGTTTAGGAAACGTTAATGTGTCCTATTGACTAATTTTGGAAAGAAAAACCAGAGACTTTGCAGAAAACTCTGAATTATTTTGATTTTATGTAAAGAATAAAATCTCTAAGAATTATAGAGAAAAGTGGACTGCATCATCTTTTTCTTTTCCCCCAAGAGTAAACCTTTTTGTTTCTCTTATATGTTTAGTAACTTCTGAATTTTTTTGTATATTCTCATGGAGTTTATTTTTACTATTCTTGACTTTTTTTTTCTTTTGGATCATTCTTGACATAAGACATTAGTGGTGGAATTTAAGTATGAATTGTGAATTAAATAATGGTATTATATCACTGTTAAATTTCCTGATTTTGAGAACTCAGCTGCAGTTATCTAAGAGAATATACTTGTTCTTAAGGTGGCTCACGCCTGTAATCCCAGCACTTTGGGAGGCCGAGGTGGGCGGATCACAAGGTCAGGAGATCGAGACCATCTTGGCTAACACGGTGAAACCCCATCTCTACTAAAAATACAAAAACTTAGCCAGGCGTGGTGGCGGGTGCCTGTAGTCCCAGCTACTCGGGAGGCTGAGGCAGGAGAATGGCGTGAACCCGGGAAGCGGAGCTTGCAGTGAGCCGAGATTGCACCACTGCACTCCAGCCTGGGCGACAGAGCGAGACTCCGTCTCAAAAAAAAAAAAAAAAAAAAAAAAAACAAAAAAAAACCCCGCAAAATATTTTAGGGTAAAGTAGCACAATGTTTCCAACTTACCATTAAGTGATTTAGAAAAAACATAAATGTCAAAGATTATAAAGAAAATGGATTGGAAAACCTGGATAAAGAACATATAGGATTTTTTGTTACTATTCTTGTGACTTTTTTCTAAGCTTGAAATTCGATGCAATCAAAAAGTAAAAAAGAAAAAAAAAAACTAATGTTAAGAAAAAGTTGTGAGGCAACTTTCCTCATTTTAAATAAGCATTCATAAACATTTATTAAATTGTTTAGTGAAGTAATAAAGTTGTTTTATCTTACACAGTGTTCCAAGTTTTAGGTTATAGTGAAATTCTCTCATTGCCACCATCTTCTAATGTGAATTTAGTACTTCAGATGAGAAGAATATAGTTTAATATTTTGGGTAATGAAGGTATCATTTGCTAGGTTACCTCATGGAACTGCAGTATATCAGAACAGATTAAGACAAATATTGGTGGCTGAAATGGGAACACAACTGATGTCTCCTGATGTTATTTTTCTTTCACTATGTTGCATTAGATAATGCTTTTATTAGTTTAGTTCTACAGTATACATTTTCAACTCTTCAATTTACAGTTTTTTTATGGTTATGATTATTTTAAATTTAGCCTTTAGCAATTAGCTTATTTAATCATTTCTTGCAATTTTATTTCAAAAAATAACAAAAATAATTTTATGTCAATTACTTAACCAGCTTGTTACAGTGCTTTCCATGAAACACATTTTACAAACTTCTTATCCTTGTTTTGATTATATATGTGCATACACACACACATACATACATACATACATATATATAAACCATCTGGATGAAAAGTCAACATTTTAATCTCTTATGAAAAGTAAAACAACATATTTGAGAGGTTTGTATTTTCCTGACCAAATCAATGAAATTGACTAGTTTATATGAGATCGTTTTATTTGGGTCCCAAGACAATGTATTTTATGGTATCCCATTCATAAATGTAAACTTAGTTTATTAAAATGGGTATTATTAAATAAAACATTTATTATATTTTTCTAGTAGAAAATTAGCCAAATCATGTGCTCAACATGTGCATTTTAAAAGAAATCACTAAATTTCATTTTAGTGATCATTTTGCTATAATAATGGAAAATTAATGAAGAACATAGAAAATATAATAAGGGACTAACTTAAATTGTTAATAAAGTTATGCACTCAAAATACCTTAAATATCATAAGGTCTTTTTCTTTATTGGGACCTTTGTGGTTATTACAATTACAAAAATAGCCAAGAAATGCATAGTATGGTTCTACTGAAAAAGCAAACAGGCCTGGATAACATATCTTTTCGTGTGTCTGACTTCCTGGATAGATGATTGTCTAGTTTATTCCTACCCTCTGGGGTATTCCCAGCATTTTTAGTGTGAAGAAGTATTTATTTCCTGTCTCAGTTTCTTCTGCTATAGTTTTATGAAAGTTATTCTTCTTCCACTTTCAGTGGAGATAGTGAATACTTATTTTTAGTTTTTGGAATTAACATATTTTTAACATCATTGTATGCTGAGATCTTCCCTCAGTTTAGGGCTTCTCTCCTGGGCTAGGTAATGTTTATTCCCTTAATATTGAAACTATTCTGTTTCTCAATCTTTAAAATACCTTGGCCTTCTTTCCTATATTCTGGTGATACTTAACCTGTTGTTTTTGTTGTTGTTGTTGTTGTTGCTGTTTTTGTTTTTTGTTTTTTTGGATTGCAGATCCCTTTTGTGCATCTGATGAGAGTCACTGACCTTTCTCTAGACAGATAGGTGTACATGCTCAAGACTTCACGAACCTTTTCATGTGTGCTGTGCCTCCTAGAGATTGTACATGTACCCTTTGGAATAGAGGTTGTCAAAATAAAATAATCTGCTTAGATGATTATTTAAACAGTGGATTCCTGAGACCAATCCCCTGAGATATTAGTTGAATACAACTGAGGAGGATCTAGAATCCATATTTTAACAAACTCTAGGTGACACTGATGTATGCGGATGGTGTTATATTCGAAAACAGACTCCTCTAGAGTTTAAGAGTCTCAGATGAAACATTTTCACTCTATTCTTCTTCCAGATTTTGTATTTCTCAACTCTTAGAAGAATCTAAACTCAGAGATCTCATATGCTTTATTCAGTATGTGACGTTATAACATGTTGATATGTTACAATAGCTTCTCAGGCAGTTTTCTTCTCATTGTCGTTCTTTCTATATATAAAGTCCATTAAAATCCCCGGGGTATGGATTTATGAAATCCCAATCAGTAAATCAAAGGCCCATCTCTCCTCTGAAGTGTCTTGTGAATTTCGTAGCCTATGATGATCTACATTTATTGACTATATCACTTGTTTGGCAAATATATCATGTTTTATGTATTCAAAATCTTGGTTGCCATTTAGAGTAGGTGTATGATGATTATCTCATTTCTGCCATTTCAATCAGGGACTTTTAGGATCTAGTATTATATATCTCTTTAGTTACCAATTACTCAGCCCAGTGTTCTAGTAATACTGAGAAACCTAAATCATTCTTGGTTGATGAATGCGTGGCTCTATAAAGAAGTGTTCCTCTGAAATCAGTGACTCTCCTTATGAGTCTCTGACAATGTATTCTTTGGTCAATTACACCCAAAGAGTCATTTCTAGATGGTGTACATCCCTGGAATCAGGCATATATAACCTAGGGTTATATCCCAGCTCGAATATTTATTATGTGTTCTTGTGCAAGTTACTTAACACCTCTGAAAGGCTTGCTTTTTCCATATGTAAAAGGTGGTTGCTGAATGGGGAAAGGCAGAACATTCTATGGCAAAGGCTGTGATGGAAAGAGCATGGTGTGCTCCAAGAAGTAAAAGAAACTTCCCTCTGATGTAATTCTAGAGAGTAGGAAAAAGAAGCAGTTCACGCCTTTGTATGACCTGAACTGAAGAACACACGTCAAAGTAAGGATTTGTGGGGCCGCTGTCCACTGCTGAAGACATTCCAGGTCTACAATGAAATGAAGCAGAGGAGCATACAGCAGCAGAGATGAGAATAAGAAAGTACTTCCTGGTTTCCTACTAGGCTTTCAATGCCTAGTTCAATTCCCTTCAGGGAATTGTGGAGAGAAGAAAGAGAGTAGCTGCTTTCAGATTCGGAAAGTCCGCGACCCTAGGATTCTTCCAACAAAATACTTGTTGCCCTGATGACTGCGAATTAATTTTTATGTGCAATCAAAAACTCCGATTAATTCAGCAGGACTTGAAAAGCAGGTAATTCAATATTGGACCTGGTGAGTTTTCAGTGCCTGTGAAAGGGTTGCATGGGTATACTAAGTAGGAAGACAGCAGTCAATGGGTAGGATACTACTCTTTTGTATGGATGGCAGGTAAATACATTGGCCCATTTGAATACAGTCATTCTGTTTTTGTTAAAATTGCAGTTGAAACTATTTTGTGCTGATGTTCAACATTTTAAATACATGGTACCATGTATTAAAATTCTGTTTGAATTGAGATCCAATAAAATGTTTACATTTATTGATAAAATTTCCAACTATTTTGATCTTTATGTAACTCCCTGTGTTTCTTTATTTGCATTTACTTACAGCAAAAATAAAGACAAATTTAATGCCCCATGGTAATCAGGATATTTTAAATGGCTAACAAACTTTATCTTTTCTTATTTCTTTTAATAATTTGTATTTGTTTTATCTCTAACTGTCCTAATTTTAAAATATGCTCAAACTTTATGATAGCTCTAAGGAAAAAGATATACATCTTTATTATATTTAAGTGGTATAAACAGAGAATGGGAGAATATAAACATTTCTCTATAAATCAAGTTAATTCAGCATCTTTCTTTGCCCACTCATAATCAGGATTCAGTAGAAAACAGTTCAATATTAATAGCAAAAAATTCAATTTCATTAAGAAAAATGACAAACGAGTGATTTGGCATTAGAACTCACTACAGCCTTATAAAGACTGAAAAAATTCAGATATGTTTTGGTTTATAATTTGTAAAATATGATTGCCATGCAAATTCACTCCACTGGGCTGAACAAGACATACAAATTGGATTATAAATCTCAAAGTATCAAAGTCAAATTATGACTTTGTAAATGAAACACCAAACTTATTTTTGAGACAGAGTCTCGCTCTGTCGCCAGGCTGGAGTGCAGTGGCGCGATTTCGGCTCACTGCAACCTCCGCCTCCTGGGTTCAAACGATTTTCCCACTTCAACCTCCCGAGTAGTTGGGATTACAGGTGCCCACTATCACACCCGGCTAATTTTTTTTTTGTTTGTTTTTTGTATTTTTAGTAGAGACGCGGTTTCACTATGTTGGTCTCTCTCTCTTGACCTGGTGATCCGCCTGCCTCGGCCTCCCAAAGTGCTGGGATTCCAGGAGTGAGCCATGGCGCCGGCCTTTATTTTTACGGTAAAAGAGCAACATAATTGAAGTTAAGTGCTAGAAACTGGGGAAAGATACATTCACTTCTGTATTTACAATAAATATTGACTTCAGAAAAACATATTGAATACTTTTATTATTAAAAAAAATCAGCTGCTGAGGTGTTTTATGTTCTTTTGGTATATGATAGGGCTAGAGGACAGCACAAGATTGTGACTTATGTGCTAACATACAAAGAAAGCTGCTGAGTGCAATTCAAGTTCCATCCTATCCGTTTGTCCACATGCAGATTTCAAGAGCTATATGGCTGGAAGTATTCATCCTTCTTAAAGAGTTTGGTCTATGGTTATCCACGGTAAACTGGATCTCCAGACTTCTAAATAATCCCTACAGTCTGCTATAGGGCATTAGACAAATTTGTGATGTTTTTACTTTCTGAGAAACTCTTTGATGAGCATTATGTTAAAATTCATATTAGCAGCTGGTATTTTTTGGACATAAACACAGTATGGCTGATTACATAAAATTTGGAAAATCAGAAAAAAATACATAGAGAAAAAATCACCAAAAACTAATAAATGAGTGATAATCCTTGCTGCCATTTTGATGTTTACCTGTCAGTCTGTTTTTCTACGAATGCAAATCTATACAGTGATATGTTGCTTAACAACAAAGACAGGTTCTGAGAAATGCATCCTTGGGCGATTTTGTCATTGTGCAAATATCATACAATGTACTTACACAAACCTAGGTGGTATAGCTTACTACACACCTTGGTTGGACAGGATAGCCTATTGCTCCCTAGGATACAAACCTGTACAGCATGTTACTATAATGGGTACTCTAGACAACTGTAACATGATCGCAAGTGTTTGTGTATCTAAACATATCACACCGTAGAAAAAATACAGCGGAAACACAGTCTAAAAGATTTTTAAAATGGCGTACCTGTGCAGGGGACTTATAAATGGAGCTTACAGGACAGGAAGTTGCTCTGGGTGAGTCAATGAGTGAGTGATGAGTGAATGTGAAAGCCTAGGACATTACTGCACACGATGTAGACTTTATAAACACTGTACACTTAGCCTACACAAAACTTATGAAAAAATATTTTTCTTTCTCCAATAATTTATATTTAACTTACTGTAACTTTTAAAATTTATGAACTTTTAAATCTTTTGAACTTTTTGGCTCTTTTGTAACAACACGGCTTAAAACACAAATTGTACATATGTACAAAAATGTTTTATTTATTTCTTTATTTTATAATATTTTTTAATTAATTTTTTTCTTTTTAAACATTTTTGTTAAAAACTAAGACACAAACACACACATTAGCCTAAACCCACAAGGTCAGGATCATCAATACACTGTTTTCTACCTTCATATCTTATACCACTAGAAAGTCGTCGGGGCAATAAGACACACGGAGTTGTCATCTCCAGTGATAACAATGTTGTCTCTGGAATACCTCCTAGAGGACCTGCCTGAGATGGTTTTGCAGTTCACTGATTTTTTTTTTTAAGTAAGTAGAAGGAGTACATTCTAAAATAATGGTAAAAGGTATGGTATATTAATACATAAACCATCAACATATTCATTTATTATTATATATTATGTAACGCACATAATTGTATATGCTATACTTTTTGTTTGTTTTTTGTTTTTGTTTTTTGTTTTGAGATAGGGTCTTGCTCTGGGGCTACAGTTATAGTTGTATTATAGTTGTATATAGGGCTATAGTTAGACACACCAGGCTGGTGTGCAGTCGCACGGTCTCTGCTCAGTGCAACCTCCACCTCCCAGATTCAAGTGATTTGCATGCCTCAGCCTCCTGAGCAGCTGGGATTACAGGTGCCCACCATGGCAACTGGCTAATTTTTGTATTTTTAGTAGAGACCGGGTTTCACCGTGCCGGTCAGGCTGGTCTCGATCTCCTGATCTCAAGTGATCTGCCCACCTCGGCCTCCCAAAGTGCTGGGATTACAAGCGTAAGTCACTGTGCCTGGCCTGTATGTTACACTTTTATACAACTGGTAGTGCAGTAGGTTCATTTACACCAGCATCACCACAAGCATGGAAAGTAAGGCTACAATGTGAGCATGGCAATGGCATCACTAGATGATAAGAATTCTTCAGCTCCATTATAATCTTATGGGACCACTGTTGTTTATGCAGCCTATATTTGACTTAAATGTCATTGTGCGGCCAATGATTATACATATATACACACACACACCTGAGAACATACAGTTATTGTGCATTTGGGATCATACTGTAACTAGTTTTTTTGGCTAAGATTTTTTTCCAATTATATTTTTTTCCAGGCCCAATTTTTTTAAAACCAAAATTTTAACAACGACACATTAGTCTATCAAATTGTTAAAACTATCATATTTAATATTTTAAATTATTGCTTAATTGTATTGTTTCTTCCATTACTGGTCTCAGTAATTATTATAATTAGTACTTAGGGTATATTTATATGTGATAATAATTGCTACAGTACTTCTGTTTTTTATATTTTAGTAGAAATTAAAAGTAAACAAGGCATAAACTGCTTAACATACAAACAAAATAAAAAAGCAGAATAGAAATTGAAAAATTTACAGCATAACTTAAGACCAATCATGACAATTATGACAATAAACGTAGTTGGAATACACTCTTCCATTAAAATATAGTAACTTCTAATTTTGTTAAATAAAAATATATCCTGCTTACATTGATAAGAAACTAAAACAAATAATGAAAAAATTAATGAATAAAATAAAAACGAAATTTCTTCTGATACCAAATATTAATAAAATGGAAGAAGGCTTAAAAAATTAAAAATCAGGTGGGCTAGAGTCTCCATATGCTAGCTAAGGCTGGGTGTTCACAATTTTTTAAGAAGTCTTCCAGTTTGTAGGCAAATGTTGTACTAGTTACATTTGTTTACCTCTCTCATCGTTAGTAAATTTGAACATTTTTCACGTATTTGGTTAAGACTTTTTCTCCCTTTGGTATTTGCTTTCTATTTTCTTTGCATATTTTCATATTAGTTTGTCATTTTTGAAAGAATTTTAAAACATCGTGGATGTATTTTTAATAAGTTGTCTATTATATAGATTGTGATTTTGCCTTTATTTTTCTTTGTAAATTTTGTTTATGAAGGTTTTTTTCACACATAAAAGATTTTAGTTTTGCACTGTATGGTATTTTGCTTTTCTCCTTTGAATAGTCTGAGATATAGACTCATCTACATGTTTTTCTAACTCTTCGTAGGTCTTTTAATTGGAAGTTGGAATGGGACTCACCAAGCTTCTCAGCAACAGTGTGACCTAAATGACAATTCCTTTATAAAGGCAGATTTGGCCAGGAGGAGCTTGTGGCAAATCTTCCCACAGCTTTCCTCCAACTGCTCAACAGCAAAGATATTTATGTCACTGCGAATCTCTACACCTGTGGTCAGTGATTTCATGCTGCTCAAGGCTCATTTCATGCTGAGCAGCAGGAAAGGCCGCTGTGCAGCTTTCCCAGGCTGAATATGAACTCATCTTTTCTGGAGCTGTCCCACACTTTCCCCAGACTGCGGAGAAGGGCAGAAAACATGCTCTGTGGTACTATTGCTTGGACTTTTTCTTTAGGCTGCTTCACGGATAAGGTTGGGCCTGCTGCAGGTTAAGTTGGTGGGATGGAAAGGATAAGGTACTCATGTGATATGTCTCTCAGCCTACCTTGTAAACACAGAGGCCTTACACAATTGCTGTTCCAGTTGATATTATTATCAGGAATAAAGGAACTTAGTTGGCTCCTGGATAAAATATGACTTTCATGTATGCTGTTGCTTTTCAGGTTACATAGATTAAAAATCCTGTCCTCTGGCTGTAGAGTGCTGGTTTTGTTAAATTTAGACTTAGAAGGGAAATAAATATTAAAAGAATTTAAACTATCCAACGTAATTTCTGCCTCTAGATAGACAGAATCAAACAAAGTGAATTTTGGTTAAGAAGTTGCATTTAACAGAAATTTAACGTGGTATGTCCTCATATTAGGATTATGTTGAATTAAAAGATCCAGGTCAAACGACCTTGCCTGCTGGACTTTGATGATGTTTTGCCAAAAAATGATGGAAGTCCCATCTTTGGGGAAGCTGATGCTAGGCTAGCCAGGACCCTGAGAACATGTTTTAAAAAGACCCTATGCTGGCAAGAAGTATAGAGATTACTTCATGGGACTTCTGAATTACCGATTATTTTTGCTGGATTTTTGACACAGTATTAAAATTTTTTAAATCTAAACAAAAAATAGCTGTCAACTTCCTGAAGTTAAACTTTAGTCCTGCAACTACCACGGGATTGACCTCATATCACCCCTTTTTCATCATCTGACAGGGTGGAGATTGGAGCAAAAGCAAGGAATCTCCTTACTACTACACTCCATGCTTGGGTTTCTCTTGGACAAAGTGAGCTTTCCTCTAGCAACTAAGCCTAATTAGGGATTAGAGTAGGGGCTAAACAAATGAAACAGTGATAAGAAGCTCCCCTACATATATACATTTGAGCACACTCTCTCCCCTTACTAAAAAAAAAAAAAAATACTGCTGCAAATTAACAAATTCAGAAAATGCTGATATGAAAGAGAATGCCATATTCTAAGAAATTTTTTTCCATAATCCCATAGGCAATATCAATATTTTATTAATAGGATGTGAATAGCCCATTACCTCTAACAAGGTCCAGGTATCATGCAAGGTCCAGGTACCATGCCAGGTGTTTTATTATAGAGCAAACCCCTACACCCTGTATTTCCCAATAAAGTACTGGCTCACACCTGTTGTCCTGAGGTAATTATTAATAACATCCCTGTTCACTCACAAAAGTGTACCAGTTTGAATGACAATTTATATGGTTATACTATTTTTATGTGACTGATTACCCTTTATCTTAAAGAGAACTGTGACAAAGATGCTATTATTATGATCCTCACTGAGGAACTGATTTACATAAAGGGTAAACAATTTATTTAAAGCCACACAGTATTTAAGTGGCAGTAGCTGGAAGTCAAACCCAGACTGTCTGGCCTCAGAGCCTGAAATGGTGGCTTCCCAACATTTGTCCTGAAGCTGGGCCCATAAGTGAGCGTCAATTTTTTTTTTTTTTTTTTTTTCCAAGATAGGGTGGAGTGCAGTGGTGCGATCACAGCTCACTGCAGCCTTGACCTTTTTGGCTCAAGTGATCCTCCCACCTCAGCCTTCTGAGTAGCTTGGGATAACAGGCATGCATGACCACACTTGGATAATTTTTGTATTTTTTTGTTTTTTTTTGGTAGAGATGGGGTTTTGCCATGTTGCCCAGGCTGGTCTTGAACTCCTGGGCTCAAGTGATCCACCTGCCTTGGCCTCCCAAAGTGTTGGGATTACAGGCGTGAGCCACCACACCCTGCATGACTTCTAATTCAAAGGATATTATTAGATTGGAGGAGAAACTGGATGCAGATTTGGGTTCTCTTCCTCAAGATAAACTGCTATGTATGCCTTCATTCTCATCTATATCCTCCCATAGTTGGGTAAAGGGGATATGTGAGTATATGAAGGGACAAGCTCTCAGAAGGCACCTGAGACGAAAGTGCAGAATGGAGATAGAAATTCTCTCACCTGACTCTAGCAAATTCCAAAAAACAAAGGAAAAGACCCTTGATCTCATGGTACAGACCTCTTAGAACCTGTTATCTGACTTGTGGGAACTCTACTCTTGGCAGATCTGGATGAAAGCTAGAGATTGCATATTTTAGCTGGTAGTTAGGGTCACAAAAAACATTATGTTAATTTATAGATCGCAGTCCCCTTTATAGTTTATGTTATACATGATGCTATAGATAGCACTGCAGTTTATTGATTTCTAATTTCTGAATGCAGAAAACGTTGGGGGATATATAAACAAATACATGAAAAGTACTAAGTAAATTGCATTCGAAATATCATTTATTATCCTGCTAACAAATTTACTTTTTTGTTACTTAAAATTTCCAATGCCTTAAAAATTAGAAGCATACTATTTAATTTGAATAATTTTTGTAGGTGGCTTTGTCCATGAAAACCACATTTGTCCTGATACTCATTCAACAAAGAATTTGAAGCAGGCCATACTTAATTTGCTCCTCTGTTTTATGGACAGGAAAGCAGAGATATGGGTGATCTACTAGAAGTCCACACAGGTCAACCATGTGGAGTTTGAATTAGAATGCAGGTGCTCCCAGCTCAATCACAGCAATAGATAATCCCATGCAATTATGTTTCCTCACACTTGGAAAGTCACACCTGAGCATTCAAAGCAAGTAATTGGTCCCAGTAACTTAATGGGCTGTTTCTGAATCCACTTGACCTCGCTATCATGGACTTTCAGGTGTGCCATCTCATCAAAGGCCTCAGAACATTGTACAGGGGGTAGTTTGCCCCTAAAAAAAGAGCTTATGGAACTGTCCTGATTGCTTAAACATAAGAACAGATGTTTATTTCAAGGCCACACTCCTCATGCTTCAGAACATTGCTTCCCTGAGACTTCCCTAAGACAGTGGTTTTCAAATAAGTATACACATAACCCTGTCTATGGAAATTCTTTCTAAGGGGGAGGGCATATGAGTAGTTTTGAGTTTCAGTTATTGGGTTCTCAATCTCTGTATATTATCTTTCCTAAGACTGATCTGTCTTACAACTTGTCTGAGGTATGAGGAGCTCTCTTTTCTCTAACTCCTGTTCATAAACACCCTTCTCCCACTTTACAAAAGAACAAACAAAACACAAAAGCCCACCTCTCACTCATCTTGGATAGAGCATCTTTTTGGGAGATAAAGAACCTCTTGGCTCCAACACTAGGGCTTGTTGGCAAAGGGAACGACTCTAATGACCGGTTAACAAAGCTTTTTGCAAGTCTGGTGGTTTCCAGTTCTTTGCTTTCAACAAAATTATAGGAGGATCTAAATAAGTTGTTAAGCTGAAAAAGGATTACACATAATTCTTAATGATCAATCATCATGTGATTTTTGACATATAACTAGGGAGGAATTTATAGAACCGAGGGAAATAACTATAATAAAACTCCAATTTCACCTACTTTTAATATAAACATGTTTTTCAGCACTGAGGTCAGAAAAAACAAAATTATGAATAGAAATGAGGGTAATATTTGTGTACTTCTAGCAAAATATAATCTTTGAGCATGAATACATGAACTAGTTAAAATACAGAAAAACAGGAAAAGAAAAACCCAAAACAAAATACTTCACTGATCTCATTAAGAGAAGCATTTGTAAAAAAGTTTTACTTTAAATACTTACGAATTATTAGAATTCATAATGTAGTTACGTTGTCTTGGCCAATTGTGAGTTGATAATATTTGTAATAATTCAATCCAGAAGAATTTTGTGTGTGTGTGTGTGTTTATGAATGTAAAGTTTCATTCCCTGGGACTTTTATTAAGGTTTAAATTTTTATACAGTTTTTTTTTCTTTTTTTCCCTGAGAATTGTAATGCTGTGATTATAAAAATTTTCAAGGAAAAAGGTATTATGTTGGATTTAAGTTATTTCTTTATTTTTGGGAAGGGAAATGGAAATATAGTTACAGCATATGACAAAAAAAGATATAGAATTTCTAACTGTTAAGTTTCTGCCAATTATTCAAAGAAGGATGTCTAGTTGATCATTTAGCTTTTTGTGACTTCATGTTCTCATGTTTACAGTGGAGGGGTTGGATAATCACCATTTATTATTTTAGCTGCTGAACTCTTTATTCAGATGGAATCTTAAAATCTGAATGACGAGAAAGTATTCTTAGACCTGTTTTTTTTTTTTTTAAATAACTAAGGGCAACAACATATTTTTCAAATGATTATCTTAGTTCTCAAGTCTATTCCCTTTTCTCAACTAGGGAAGGTAGAGAGAAAAAAAGGGATATCTGATAGAAAAGGGAGAATGAGATCCTCTCAACTACTGAATTTTCCAGTTTCCTGAGCATTCTAAATTTGTAAACCATTTAAAATACTCAGCTTAGGAAGTTGTTGTTAAATAACATAAAGACAATCGCCCTGGAGACTAAGAGAGGAAGTTAATCATGATTTTCCATAGAAAGTTTCCTAGGAGAATAATTTTAGGTTAGGATTTGTGGTTAAGGTATCAAAAATGAAAACATCAAATTAAAAACATTGAGACCTTGATTTTAAAATTCATTCAAGCAATCCAACTAGATAAGCCTCCTCTATTAGGGGTCAGGGCTTGACGAAGACCTTATTAAATAAAATTAATGGAAAATGCAAAGCCAATGGGGCAGCTGTGTGTCTTTGTAACCTAACTGAAACGTAAACACCATGAACAGTGTGAAAACATTACCATAATAAGTGCATTCAAGAGATGCTATCCGGGAGCTAACCTATCCAAAATGACCGCATGCTGCCGATAGGGTAGTGCTTTAAACAGCACAAATAGGCAATTCAGTTTCAATCACTAAAAATCTCATCTTCTGAAGAGATCAGACTGGCAATATAATTAAATGCAATAATTTGCTTCAGAACATAAATGATAAGAGTTCATCATTTGTTGCACCTTAACTAAATACAACAATATGTCAAAATATGAGGTGGAATCTTTTTAAATTTAGAATAGAATATTTAATCAGCTTTATTTTTAAAAATAATGACTTGGTTAGATGGCATTTACTACATATTCTATGTATATCGTTTTGTTTTCCCTTTAAAGAAAAGTTAGTGAAGAAAATTGTCAATTTAGGCCGGGCATGGTGGCTCACTCCTGTAATCCCAGCAAGTTGGGAGGCCGAGGCAGGTAGATCACCTGAGGTCAGGAGTTCGAGACCAGCCTGGTAAACATGGCGAAACCCCGTCTCTACTAAAAATACAAAAAAATTAGCCAGGCGTGGTGGCACATGCCTGTAATCCCAGCTACTCAGGAGGCTGAGGCAGGACAATCGCTTGAACCCAGGAAGCGGAGGTTGCAGTGAGCAGAGATCATGCCATTGCACTCCAGCCTGGGCAACAAAAGTAAAACTCCGTCTCGCGGTGGCGGGGGGGAAGGGAAAGAAAATTGTCTTGTCAATTTGGTCAATGTTGGCCGCTTTAGTATTTTTAGAATTCACGATAATTACAACCAAGCATTTCCATTTGGGTGACACACACACACACACACACACACACACACACACGAGAGAGAGAGAGAGAGAGAGTTTTGTGACAATTGCTAAAGGGTATCAGACAAGAACAATATCTGAATGCAATGACAAAACACCTACTTGATATATTCAAATAACTAAAATGCATTGATGTTTTTGTCTGAATCATCTGCATAATTTGTACATGTGACCTTCTTGTTGTTTACTTAGCTACTACTATGGTTCAACTGCAAATAGTGCACCTGTGATACCAGCTTCTAGCAATCCAACACAGATATTCTTGTTTCTACAAATTTTCACTTCCAAGAAGTTTACTAAAAACATCTGTAATATTTAAAGGTATATTTTAAATTTATATGTGCTTCTACTTATCTCTGAGAAGGAAAAAATAATTAGACATGTATAATTTAAATATTTGAAGGAAGAAGGCATTATGAATGAGTCTAAAATTAGCAAACCAACACAAAACAAGATATAAAAACTTGCAAATTACTTAATTTCAAAATATATTTCTACAAATGGAGTAAATATGCTGAGTGTATGTGAAAACACCATGTATAAAAGCATGTCCGTCCTGAGATTTTCAAACAAGTTAAAGAAAATTCTTTTTAAAAAAGGCAAAAAGCCATTAACAGAGTGTTAACACTGCGCCACCTAATGGAGAACTTGTCAGCTCCTAAGAAATGCGCTCAAGACCTTGAAATGTGTACTTCATCAGGGAGGGTTCTAAGAGCCTTTGTTAGGGATGAAGCTCTGGGTAAAACTTTCTCAACTCATTTAACAAGCGATGCCCCTATTTATTACTGAGGGCTTTTTGCTGCCATGATTCATATGCTCATTATCAATTCTTAAATGTTCAAACAACCATAACAACAACTTCTTCATGGGTTTTTTAGTGCCAGTTGTTTTGGGTTCCATTTCCACAAATACAGTAATAACTTTATTTGTAGGCACTAGGTCAAAAGTGACAGCAAAAGTAAAGAGGATTTTGGTAAAATCTTGTAGGAGCTTCTGGTCTACCACCCTCTGACCCTTTGGGAAACAAATTTGAGAACCACCCTTTGTGGGGAGCATCTCCTGCGTGGAGAGAATGGAAGGTGCCAGTGACCTCTACCGTCAGCAAAGGTATCTGTAGTTTTGGACTGTAGGAGTCAAATTCTGCAGTATTTTGCTTTATTTTACAGATCTCACAAATGTGAAATTATATCCTGATGATATAGCGTGTTAAGTCTATCTAAGTAGAGATTTCATATTTTGGTAAATATGATTGAGATAAATTTTCAATATAGATGACACAACTTAAGAAAAAGGTCTGTCAGCAGTGAAATGGATAACCATAATAAAAAGAACAGGATATTATATTGAAATATTTACCCTGAAATCAAAGAATGTCAAAGTGGCAAAGAATGTGCAGAGCATGTCGACCTTGTGGCTACGAAGATGTACACTAAAACTCAGGAAGTGAAGGGATAGAAATAGTTTAATGCAGAGAAAAGCTTGAGTCATCACATTCTAGCATTGCCATTTATCAGCTGAGTGATCTTGGGCATTGTTAATTAGCCCCTCAGACTAAATTTTCTCATCTGTACAAGGTAAATGGGTTACCTAACTTACAAAGTGGCTATGAAAATTAAGTAAGGTAAAATGCCCAGCTAAAGTTCTCAAAGCCAAACAGTTGCTCAGTAAATATTATGAGCTTAGCAAAGTCACAAAACCTGTTGGCAGAGCTGGAGATGGAACTCGGGTGTCCTGATAGTTTGTGTGATGCCCTTTCCCAGGCCACACTGTTTCAGGTCTTATGTTAAGTCATTTAAAGCTAAGATTCAGCTTCATTGGTATACAAATGAATGGGCCTACAAATATGATTTCAACTAAAACTAAGGTCAAGGACTGATCTTTATGAACCCATTGATTGGCTATATTTTATTCAGCACCATCTTTACAAAGCCACTTTCATGCCCAGGAGTATGGCTGAATCAGGTTTGATATAAAACCTTTATATTAAACCACATCTCTGTAATTATTCCTCTTTGGCCTTTTCCAATGTTCTCTAGAGGACAGAACTAGACACCTAATTTCTTTGATAATTAGCATTATCTCCAAACATGAGTATAGCACATTAATAGATTGTTATATTAAAGATAATTTGTGAATCTCAAATAACAAGAAATTGACAGAGCTCATAGGAAGAAATGCTGAAGTAGAGTTCCCCTCTTCCCTATGTAGCACTCCTCCCCAGTAAAAAGGGGATTTATTTTGTCCAGATGGACATGGTGGACCATATTCAGTGTAGCACATGTCACAACTTTTGGGAAAGACCCAAGAAATTCTTCCTCACTGGATGAGATAAACATAGCACTTGTTTCTATGGCAATGGTAAAACAACAACATATCCATCTGTCTGGCTACATAATGGACACCTGAACTCACACCTTCTCCTTTCGAAATACATCATGTTATTTTAGAGGGAAAAAGTTTTCAAATAAAATGAGCTTTTATTCAATTATGGGCTATTTAAAAAATCTGCTATCTCCTTTCTCATCAAATTTCACGCATGGTGGAGATATTTCACTGACAAGATGTAGATTGTCATCCTGTGGAAGACAGTGTAGATTGGTTTGTGTTGCTCCATCAAAGGTGCGAACCAGAGGGAGGGAGATTTTGGTTCAATATGTCAAAGAGTTTCCAGAGCTGCTCAACAAGGGAAGAGCCGGGAGATCCTGAGGAGGTACTGAGTATTAAGGATAGGATCCTTTAACAGACGGAAGTTTGGTCCAGATAATGAGCAAGATCCCTTGTTACATGAGCATTCTGTGGTGCTAGGTTTACAAAACGCATGCCGTAGAAATATGTTAATGAAAACTTACCCTTTTTTTTTTTTGGCACAACAAACTTTGGAGGCAGATTAATACAAGTGGTAAAGACACAGAGTGGGGTCAGATTTCCTGACAGCTCTGTCAATAAGCTTTGCTCATTATCATTATTAACTATATCACCTGGGCAAGCCACTAATGTTTTCTGTGCCTCAATGTCCTCATTTGGAAAATGGGGCTAATAACAGCATATATTTATAGTGTTTATTATGATGATTCTATGAATTAGCACATTTGAAGTGCTTTGAAAAGCGCTTGGTTCAGACTAATCTTCTGTACTCTTCCACCAAATGTTAGTGTCTTCTCCCTCTCCACAAATTTATATTGTATTTGAGTATACAAGAGGATGTCTGTGTGATCCAAAAGCAAGCAGGGATGGTAACTACATGATACAAATCCTATCACATCCCACTCTATTGCCATGATAGATACTGTCTTCTAACATGCCACTAAATCCCACTGCACTTAAATGTGACCTCAGCATCCTTCTCAAAGCAGAGATCTAGAGTAGACAATGAAAAGAAACCTATTTGTCATTTCTGCTTTTGTAAGTTTGTTTAAGAAATTTGGATTTAAACTTTAACTGTTAAACTTGTCAGGGTCAGAGATTAAACCTTCCATTGCTATATGTACTCCACTTTTTGCTTTGCTGTGACATTTCACATGGGTTTGTCAAATTACTACAAGACTGATTTTGTCTGTTTATTTTTTTATATGAGAAGTTGTTATCATGAAAATTAGTGTATAAAATATGCCTTGTTGGAAACATCATTTCTATTACAAGTCATGTGTTAGACAATATATTTATTTCTCATGAAATTCTATTTCCTAGAGTTTGGCAAGTAAGGTTTTCAACACTTGCTAGAATATATCTGTTTCTATTCCTTATAGAATAAGAATCATCTTACACATGCAAACTTTCCTTGAAGAAAGGAAAGAGATCAAAGAAGATAAAAGCTAGACAGCATGAGTGACCTCAATGATTAACACTCAATGATTAACACCTCAATGATTAACACCTCAAAGTTAACACTGTCATAATTCATTTCCAACAAGAGATTTATACTGATCACAACCCTTTCTGGTTGTGAGAACAAGGTAGCTAAACCTACGGAAGGGAGAGATGAGAAAGGACTATAGCAATATAGAGTCCAGCAATAACACACTGGGAAGAGCAGAAAGTTTAAGACCCATTAGCAGGCTTATTTCCAGTTTAATCTAAGCACTATGTTCCAAAGGGAAGTCCCATTTTCCAGGATGGGATAAATGCAGAATTCTGAAGGTAAAGATGATAGATGTTCAAATTGCCAGGCCATATATATATTATATGTACATGTCATTTTAGAAAGTACACAATACCATTATTTGAGCACTTATTCTGCACTAATCATGTGCTGAGAACCTTACTCATTCAGTCTTTATTGACACAGTAACTCTGAGAGCTAGGATCGTCCCTATTGATTATGTGAGAAAATTGAAGCATGAGAAAATCAAATTGTTTTTTTGCAGGCCATGTTTGCAGTAACTAGCAAGACCAAGACTTGATCTTAGAGTCTCTGACTCCAGAGTCTGTGTACTGAACTGCTACACTGAGGGGACTGGTGGTGCTGGTTACAGGGAATTGTCAGGTTCCATCTCCCTTGGGCTTGAGGGCTGCTGGGAACTTCTGTGTAGGCAGGTCGCAGCCAGATGACAGGGGATGTCAAACAGACATACTACTCATGTGTCAGTCCTCTGCACAGCACTGGAGAACTCCTTGGATGAATAAAAGGAGGTCAGGGTTTGGTAGCTGAAAGGGGACTTTTATCTGATCATGCTTCAGCAATGCCCTATCATTTCTGTGCTTGAAACAGTGTGGGTACAGTTAATGCAGAGTCCTGAGGGACTATGGGTATGCTAGAAAAAGACTGACTTATTACTCTCAAACTAGCTATAGGGAAGAAATAACAAGCCTGCATACTCCTGGGGTCATCTGGAATAGACAGGAAAGGACTAGGGTTAGCAGCCAAAATGAATTTGATAGTGGTTTAAACTGCAAAAAGTCACTTATGGAGAAGGAAACAAAACAAAACAAAACAAAACAACAACAACAAAAAAACCTAAGCATTTTGAATGATGTCTACCTTCCAGTTGTTTTGAAAGGATTTAACCTTTCAAACATTTATCAAATGGGAAACATTGAATTCCAAACTTAGTAAATAGTTTATTGGTACAGTCCAGCAATTATTCAAAGTGGCATAGATTAAGCACAGCACTGAGTTTATCATATGTTTATTAAAACACGTAGAAACATAAAGCTAACATATAATCTGAAATCATGTTTTTAAAAACAGGTCTTAATAAACGAGAACTTGATAGGAAGGAAACTATACTTGGGATAATCAGTGGACAGATATTTATTGCATTTATGAATGAACAAGTTTTTCTGCTCTATTTTTATTGTAATGAAAACACTCATGTTCGCTGAGGTCTTTTAGAACAACAATGAAAAGAGTAAAGCTCTTCTGTAATACTGAGGTGACTCAAATAGCAATTGCTTGGGACAGATATTTCACACTGTGTGGCTTCCCTTAACCAAACACGGCATCCTGCAAAGAGTTCCTAAATGAATATGGCCATGGAATTATTTCTGAATTCATTAAGGTTACCCTTAAGTCATCAAGATACTTGGGGATACTTGAATTTTTTTCCCCGGGGCGAGTGTTTGCTTAAAAACAGTAGAGTAGGGATGCAGAAAGAAAACAAATGGAATTTGGATGGACCTTATTGTCAGTGGCCTGATATTGGCATGAAAGCAAAGCCTGACACTAAAGGGCACTGATACTCTTGAGTCAGATATAAGTGAGAAGTATTTTCCCAATATTCTGAGATCCTGTTCAAGAACAACTGGTCTACAGTGTTTGAGTTCAAATGTCTTTAAATGTCTTTCACTTTTTCATTAAAATTTGCTTTAAAATATTTTCCATTATATATTTTTTCTGATTACCTTTAACAAAATATGTATTTTAAATTATGAAATCTAAACTGGAGATAACTTTTGTTTTGTAATTTATTTTATGTGTAAAAGTTTTCCCTCATACCCATTCTACATCTCCCACATAACTCCTCAGAAGTAGAAACAGTTAACAATTTGAGGTTTACCATTCTAGATATTTTTCTGTGCACATAGGCATGTGTAGAATGTATAATTTTATACAACAGGATCTTTTTTGTCTCTCTCTCTATATTGTCCTGAAACTTTCTTTTTACTTATATATGATGACCATATTTTCATGTCAGTACATATAGATCTGCCTCATTCTTTTAAAATAGGTGTATGACATAATACATTTGAGTATTTCCCTATTGATTGGCATTTAGGCAATATCCATCTTTGAAATACTACAAATGATACTGCAAAGCACATTCTAGATGCACCTAAAGATAAGTACAGAAAGACTCGCATTTCTGTAGGGTAGAAAATATGTAGAAATGCTGGGCCGAAGCATTTAAGATTTGTAATTTTCACAAGCAATACTAAATTTTCTGCTTCTCTTTGATTATTAGTGAGGCTAAATGTCTTATCATAACTACCTTGGCCATTTGGTTCATCTTCCATGACTTCCTACTTTTTGTCCTTTTTATTTTGAATTTGTAGAAACTCTTTTTACCTCTGTGTTTAATAACTTTGGAATCAGAGAGATCTGAATTTGAATCCCAGTTTTGCCTCTTTCTTGCTAGATGACTGGCACTTTACCAAATGTCTCCAATTCTCAGGCTGCTTATGTATAAAACGAGGATAATAAGAGTACACATCTGATAGTTTTTATCTCTTTAAAAAATTTTTAAATTGACAAATTAATATTATATATATATTTATAGTATGCAACTTTATGTTTGGATATATGTATACATTGTGGAATGGCTAAATCAAGCTAATTAACATATGCAAGAAAAAATGGTAGTTTTTTTCTTAAGTCTTAAAAATAACACGGTGATTGTAAATTTTTAGAATGGTGCTTGGTACAGAATATGTGTTCAATGAATATTATTTGTTCTATACATTGTGAATACTTTTTCTATGCTGTTAGTTGGCGTATTACTATTTTCAGAAATTATCACCATATAGAAATTTTATATTTAGATATAGTCAAGTCTTTCATTCTCTCTTTATCTTTTGGCTTTTGGGTTTTGTGTTATGTTTATGATTATAACACCTAGATTATAACAAATATATCATCTTGTATTTCTCCTAGTATATCAATATTTGTTTCTGAGTATGATAGAAGGTAGATATCTGTTTTGAATTTTCTGTCATTTTGACACTGATTTAAAATGCCAATGTTATCATATACTAAATTCTGATATGTTCCTAGACTCTTTATTTTGTTTCCTTAATATATTTATCCGTTTCTGTGTCAGTACTGTAGTACTTTAGCTATTTCAGCTTCATGGTATGTTTTGACCCTTGAAAAAGCAAGACCCTAACTCCTTTTAATCTTTCAGTTATATTTGTTTATTTGCTTATTACCTAGTTTGTGCTTTAGAGGCTTTCAGGGAAATGTCACCTTGTCTTTATTATAATTGCCTAAAATAATACTTAGCTCAGACTAGGCACTCAATTTAGGTGAGTTGAATAAACAAACTTAAATCTCATAGTCTTTTTTAACACCTATTTTTTTGCTGTTTCTTAAAAATTCTTATTGATGAAATTAATCACGAATACAGAAAACAATATAAAACAAAAATATAAATACCCTTCTACCTACTCCCCTGTATCCAATTTTCAGAAAGAAATACAATTCTTGTGCTTTATAAAATTATTTTTCCAGTAGTAGTAGCTTTCAAAGCAGTCATATTGGTAGAATCTTTATTTCTTTGTATACCATGGTTTGATAATGTTTATTTATTTATACTATTTAAAATGATATTATTTACTCTGCTATTTGTTTTAGAAAGAAAAAATATTTCCTGGAACTTGCACCTTTAGTGAGTTAGAAGAATGCCATTTGAAGAAAATAGAGCTTCATTATTTCTCTGTATCTCTCAAGGAATCAGTAGAGATATTGAGAGGAAAAAGGTAGGTTTCACATGTCTTGCTGTTCTTGATAGTCGTTTAAATAAAGACTCTTTTTATTGTATTTATCATCATTTAACTGGAATGAAAAAAAGCAACTTTTGTTTTCCTTATTTATACAGTTCTGTCTCATATAAATTTGGAATATTGGAAAGAAATTACTGGAAGAAAAGAAAATACTAGAAACATGGGTAGTGATGAAGCAAAGAATTTGAAATGCTTCACTCAAAACCCCTTGAACTGTGGAAAGGATGGGGAAGAGAGTATGTCAAATGAAATCCCTAGGAAGGAATGTGAGTTTGATAACTTGACCAACAGCATCAAAATGACCTGAGAACTTACTAGAAATGCAAATCCTTGGGGCTCACCTTAGACTGAATCAGAAACTCTGGGAGTGGGGCCAGCAATCTGTTTTGACAAGCTCTTCGGGTGATTCCATTGCTGATTAAAGTGAGAAAACCACCATTTGAGTACAGCAAGGAGAGCAGTGTGTTGGGATGACATGGAAGGTTTAAAAATCTGTCAAATAACAAAAAATCCTTGTCCCTGTCATCAACTTCCATGTCATGAGGATAAAAGGGAAGTGGGAAAAATTATTTGAGAAAATATGGTAAGACTGGCAGCAAATTGTAACTTTAAAAATTAGTAGGCACATTAGGCAAGCTTCTACCACACCTCTTTCTTACCCAGATTCATGCACAGAAACCAGGCTGTCCAAAGGACAGCCCTGCTTAATTAGATACTGAGGAACCAAAACTTTTCCACTCCCTCCCATCAGTCCCTAAGATGCAACAAATCAGTTTACATGATTGCTGTTCGGCAGAACCAGGCCAATCTGGTTTTCTACAGCTTGCCTATTAAAAAGTGCACACCCTCCTGGGTTATGTACAAAGACCTTTGACCTTTTGTAGCTTAGCAGAATGATTTATTTGTGTCATTAGTCAATCTCTTATTTCATCCAAAATATTTCCATTACCTGAAATAAACCTGCAGTCCCAATGATGAAAGCTGTGTCTCTCCTCACTTTTAACAGTGGTGTTAAGTTGCTGGCAAGATACTCAGGTACTTAAAACTTTTTTTTTTTTTAATATTTCTACTCATTACTTTTAATGGAGCAAAGCTAATCTTTGAGGAAATATTTCGGTCTTTTACTGTAAATATTTTCAAGCCATTTTCATAAATTGGGGGCAGCAAAAGAGATTCTCAAACATGATCTCCCACCCACTCTCTCATACTTCTCACTGGTATTCCAGTCTCTTATAACTCAACTTCCCTTTGGAGATTGGGGCTTTGTTATCCTTTCTGTCTGGTGGCTGACAAAAGATGTAACAGTCTCTCTGCTGCAAATTTGCACCCTAAATAACAGTAAGGTATGAAACTTAATAACTGTTAAATCCTTTAAGTTTGTGATGCTCATTCTCACAACACCATGTATATTCAGTATTTACTTGTCTCTGAATATATTAGAAACAACTATTTAAAATCCAAATCTCTGATGAGCTCAAAACAAGAGATGGGACCCTAATAAGTATGTTACAGTAAGATAAAAATAAAGCCCTCTGAAAGAAAGGAAAAGAGATTGTTTTTCCTTCCTCATTTTCTCCCTCTGAGAACTGAACTATGTCATACTTCTGCTTTCTCTTTAAAAAGACAGAAACTCTTTATTCTTTAGAATTATGATGAAAATAAAGTTTTTAACTAAGGAATCAGTGACATGTCCACTTTTTCTAATTTTCCATTGGCAATTAAAACAATGTTCTACCCTAGAGAGATGATGTCACTCTCCAGGTAATTTAAACCAAAAACAAAATAAACATAAATAAGCACACTGACTATTGGTATCTAACAATTTTGAAAAATATATCTGCTGGTATGCACCTATTATACATTGAGGTATCTTTTATAGATATAAAAATTATTGGTCCACCTTCAAATTTTATCTTCCCTTAAACTGGTGACCTTCAGCCACAGCCTCCTTTATGCACTGTAGGATCCTACTTTTCAGATTATCTGAAAAGCTTTACAATTTTAATTTATACTTCTATTTGTTCTAATGCAACTTTTATTGGATTGATATGTACAATGAATCATTTTAAATTTTATTTGATTTTTCTACTTAAAAGTTTATTTGCTGTGACCATGTGGACAAAGACATCAAAGACACATATCTACAGAATGGTGGAGGCACATTTAGATCAGTGGCATTTCTCAGCTTCTAACCATTACTAAAATTGTTGTGTGGGATAGTGAAGAGAAGGTTTGGGATTCATATAGAACTGTGGGTGAGTGACAACCAAAAGAAACTTGGGGGATGCAGATAGAATTTGTCTCAAGCTCCAACTTCATCACTTAACCAGATGAACTACTTTAACTCATGCTTTAATCTGAGTTGTAGTTTTCTCATTTGTAAAATGAGGATCATAATAATTGCAACAATAGATAGCAGTTATTGACTGCTATAAGCCTTGTGCCATGACCAAAGTTTTCCTACATTATTTAAAATCCATGAAATAATCCTTTAAGATAGAAACAATTCATTCCTAAAAGGAAACTGAGGCTAAGAGAGGTTGAATAATACTAATAAGAAGTATGTCCTGTTGCATTTCCTTTCTGTTACAGTAGCACTGTGTCACGGAATGTTGGGTGCAGATCCAATGAGATGCTGAATGTGAAAGCACTTAGTAGGTTGCAGGCACATGACTCAGCCAAAACTTAAGTGTTTTGTATTTGAACAGTGCTATTCTGTAAAAATATGTTTATACACTAATAACATCATTTTCTTTCAAGTGTAACCTGCATCATTGAAAATTCCTTAAAAACCATAAAATGGTACTGACTAGCATAAGGCTTAATCTTGGACACTCTTACAGAGGTTGCTTTGGGTACCACCCTTCATTCCCTAAGAGCATTTTTGCTTTTTCAAAAGAGCCCAGATTTTTAAATTTTCCAATTAATAAATACAATTCCTTCTCCGTTGTCCACAGTGTGAGGCAGGGGACATATGGTTAAGAAAGTTATAATTTTTAATTTAAAAAGTTTAAAACTATACTATCATCAACTATCACCATCATTAGATAAAAAGAAGGGATATTTTTGATCCAGAAAAGGAAGGATATAATCCCAGAACCAAGTGTGATTCTTTAAATTGAACATACTTAATGGTAAGAAAAACTCTTAAAATTATCTTCTATCTTTTTATTTTGCTGCCAGACAGTGAAACTCGAAACCCTGTCATGGATCAGCATAGATCATTAGACCACATTTGAGAACCACTGTTTTAGATTAAAAGCTGTTTGAGACCCTGAAAAATCACAGGCTGTTCAGCAAACAGGCCCTGAATAAGAATGTGTGCTCTGTCTTTAGTAGGAGTATAGGACTGCGATTCAGACCGTGAGCTCTGTAGTTAGGTATTTTAGGTTTAAATCCTACCGCTGCTTCTGCTTGTATGATCTTTATGTCTCTAAGCCTCATCATTTCCTGGAGTTAAAATGGATATAACAATAAATCAGGTAAGTCTCATAATAATGTGATTATTATGAAAATTAAATGGAATGATTCATCCAAGAATCTTTATATTAAGTCCTCAATAAATGTTAGTTTTAAATTTAACTTAACACTATTATTAGTAATTATTATTGTTATTCTTATTTCATATGATTATTAATTTATTTAGCTTCTTTGATTTTCAGTCTTCATATTCTGTAAAATTGAGATAAAGTACCTAGTTTTCAGAGTTGCTGTGGAGCCTAAATGAGGTAATGCATGTTTGTACATAACTTGGCATGTATCAAAAGCCTGATAATAGTGTTAAAAGCAAAACATATACATGATTTTCACTTAAAGACTGACCAATATCTATTCTGAAGCTCTACTTACAAGTATTATAAAAAGGAACAACAGCAACAAAAAAAAAACAATGAAGACATTATAATTTTAAAAACACCTTCAGCTTGGATATGAATGATGGTAAGACCAGATATACTTGCTTTCTCTCCTGCATAAGCTCATATTTTCAGGTGTCCTGGACAATTCTAGGAGTCAACCATGGTGCATTTATCTCCCACACCTATTGCCCACTAGCCATCACTGCGGTTATATCTGGAACCCAAACCTCCCTTTTATTTAATGTGGGGCAAAATCTGGCCTGTTGGAAGATTCTAGACAGTGATGGAATAAAACAAACAGATAAAATCAGCCTGTATCACTCTAATCTTGGTTCTTCAATAAAGAATATCCTAACAATTTTCTAATTCATGGGGAAATTGGATAATCTAACGTAAGCAGTTAAGGTTTGAGATCAATATTCTTTCTTTTATTATTCTTAAAATGAGCTGGAGCAATGAAAGGGAAAGAGCTTTAGACTAAAGCATGTGCAAATATAGAACGTATGAAAAATTTAAAAACAGTAAACAAAAGAGCTAAAATTAAATTAGAAAAGAAAATAACCTCAAATATGGTAAATAAATTTAAAAATATCAGAGATAGTAAATAAAAGTCACTTGCAAAAGGCTGTGTAGCCTGAACATGGAAGTACACACAAAGTTTCCTTTGAGTATCAGAACAGATCCCTCCCATTGCACAAGTACACAGACTGCCAAGGTAGTCATCATATAGGGAAATGAGACCATTTCGAACACATGGAAAAGAGTCGCCATGCTCCAAAATAGATCTTGGAAAGTTTATCATTTCCAAGTGAGTGAATAGGAAACTTGACTATTTTTAGCCTAATTAAAATTCAATGTATTTTTTTCTTGCCATTTTTAGACCACTCTTTTTCTCTCCACATTATTAAAACCACACATACCATGGGTTTCTGACTAATTTTCATGTAAGTAATCAAAGTATAGTTTTGAAATTCTATTTAAAGCCATGTTTTGCTAAGAGTTGTATTTTGCATTTTGTTAGTAGAAATTGCACCTTTAAAACAGTAAAGTAGATTAGGTTTTTGCATTTGACTCTAATTTTTATGAATGGGATGTCAACCTGGCAAAGCACAATTTCCCTTTTGTGTAAACCACAATGCAGAGTGGAATATTATAAGCCTGAGTATATCCCATGACAGCTGCAGAGGTTAATATTTAGAATAAATAAGAAAAATCACTATTTAATTCTCTTGACTTTCTATCCACGGATCTGCTGCTCAAAGGCACACAAAATGCAAAACTGAAAGACATTTTATATCCTAACAACAGAGCTTTGGCTGTCATGCATTTATAATGAGCACACTTCCCTTTTCTGATCTACTTACATACTGGAGTCAGACCTCCTTGGTTCATTTCTGAATCCATCTTATTAGTTGCGTGTTCTTCCGTAGGTTACTTACCTCTCTGTTCTTCAGTTTCCTTGTGAGTAAAAGCATGCAATAGTACTTACCTCAGAGGGTGGCTGTGAAATTAAAATATATTAAAATCGATAAAAGGCATAGAAAATTACTGGCTCATAGTAAGTACTCTGTGTTAGCTATTATTACCATTATTGCTATTATTGAAATATTTCAATGTCTATTTCATATCCGAGTTTTCTAGAAAGTTTTCACAACTTACTTTTTTTAAGAAAGTAGAAATTATACATTTCTGGGAATCAGGGATTGATCAAAGTTTCACACTGGTGTCTGTTTAGATTATATTCCAATCAGTGTCAACACTATCATTTAATTTCCGAGAATCTACCAGAAAGAGAGTACTTTAGGTACTAAGTGGTGAATGTGTGGGGAGGGCACAATGCTGGCGAGCAGGTCAGATGGAAGGTTGTTGGAGTAGTCCAAGTGATAGATGACAGTGGTCTGCCTACCTTAGAGGCAGTGGATATTAAACTTTTAACATGCTAAAGTTTAGTATAAAGCTTCTTCAAGTTTAGGAATAAAGACTCAAACACATTTGATCAAAGAACATACCATTAATATTGATAATACACTTTTTTTTTTTTTTTTGAGATGGAGGTTTGCTCTTGTTGCCCAGGCTGGAGTGCAATGGCACTATCTTGGCTCACTGCAACTTCCACCTCCCAGGTTCAAGCAATTATCCTGCCTCAGCCTCCCAAGTAGCTGGGATTACAGGCACACACCACCACCCCTAGCTAATTTTTTGTATTTTTAGTAGAGACGGGGTTTCACTATGTTGGCCAGGCTGGTCTCGAACTCCTGACCTCAGGCAATCCACCTGCCTCAGCCTCCCAAAGTGCTGGGATTACAGGAGTGGGCCACTGCACAGCCATTTTTTTTTTTTTCCTGAAGGTAGTCAGTGTTTACTTCACTATGTCCTACTTTGCAGAAAGGCGTTGTAGGAATAGGGCAAAATAAAAGTAATTAATTTTGAAGTAGGGGCAATGGGGGTTGAGAGAGATATTGTGGAACGATTCAAACAATGAGGCTTTTCCTTGGGAAGGCCAACTTCTAGAATAAATGAGAATGCTATATAAAATGGTAGGTGCGGGACAAACTAGGAGAAGGGGAGGGGACACGAGAGACAAGTTCTGCCTCTTATACAATGTAATGCAGAGCCACTCTTATTCATGTGTTTAACTGTCTTTGAGGTCATCTATAAGTACATTAATGCACCTATTTTTCTGCATTCACTTATGGCTCACTGCAGCTTTGTAGTTCCTTTAAGGAGAGCACTAGATGTGGAGTCAGAAGGCTGGAGTTCTCATGGCAGAAGTATTACCTCCTGGTTGGAAAATACGTCATCTCTGCCATGGTCTCCTCTTTAATGAATGCATTGGGCTCCTGAATAATAATAAGGGTAAAATATTAGTTATCAAGAAGATATATGGCATTACTTCAAATACTAGAAATGCCTCTTTAACAAATTAAAATGCAGACCATAGCTTCCAGTTTTGATATTTGTGGACTCCACATTGCTACTCTTCAAATATGCCCAGATATTAATATTTCAGTAGCTGAGAAGAAACGCTAAGTTTCTCATTGACCTTGTATTCACTAAAATAACACATCTAATTTGAAGAATATGTATTTTCCTCATGGGATGCAATACAATCATTTTCATTTTGAATGGGAAAAGAAGCAACCCAGTAAATTCTTATTTTTTTCTAAATTGGCCCTCGAGCAAGGATCATTCACCACTTCGCTGGGATTTTGCTTTAGTGCCACCTTTGCAGTCTATGTGATGTTAGTAATGAAAAAGTGGTCTAATATCATTCTGTCCTTTCAGTCCTGTAGTAGGCCCAGGGAAGAAGGTGCTAAAGCAATTTGCATTGCTATGTACCCTGTGCCATGAACTTCTGTGAATCTTGGGCTAAAGAGATTCCATTCCAATGTCCATAAACACCAATGTTTTCTATGATACATCCTTATACTTGAAAGAATTCTGTCAGTCAGACTTAAGGTTAGAAACAAATAATTAGGCTGGAAGTTGGATTAATTAATGGATGAGTCAAGTCAATTTAAAATTTAAATTTGGCAGCAGTACAATTTTCCTTTCTTTTTCCCTTGTTGCCTGTGTTGACTTTATGAACACCTCACTAGAGAAGAAATCTCAAAAAGCAACGCTTTCTTTAAAAATTATTAATATTTGTGAACTTGATTCCTTCTTTTTCCCTTGTTACCTGTGTTGACTTTATGAACACCTCACTAGAGAAGAAATTAGCTACTCAAACAATTTAGGATTAATTGCTTTCAGGGCTTGGATCCACATTGGGAAAATGAGAAGGAAAAATGTTTTTTGGGTTTTTTTTTCTTGCCTATAAGAGGCATAAATACCACCTAAGTAGCTCCAGCCTCGTCCTAGAAGCAGAGGAGAAATAGAGGCATGACTTTGTGATTAAGAGAGCAGAGGGCTGTAACAGTTCTGCATGATTAAACTGAATGCTATGTTCCGAATATGCGTGCTATGTTTTAAATGCTCACTAAAGAAAACCAACTCAAACCCAAAATAGAAGAATGGATGTTAAGAATATGAATGAATTATTGGTTTGGAGGAAGTACTACAGAAAAATAGCTTAAAGCTCTGGGGAAACAGCTAGTTGATACCTTAAAACAAGAAAACTTTAAGCCTCAGTGTGGCAAGAATCACTGCAGGAGAAAAAAAGAACTCTATTTACGGACACATTTAGGGAAGTTTTAATTCATTTCTCTAAGAGAAGAGAGAGTCTCCTGGATGTGCTGGGACAAAGAAATAAATGGTAACTCTGTCCTTTGTAATCTGGTAGAGAAATAAGAAAAATTAGCAGGTAGCTATCTACAATACAAAAGGGAGATTAAACCACCATAAAACAAGTATAAAATGGTATAATTTGTGATTCAAAAATTGCTATATTTGTCCTGAAAAATTTATCGATGCAACTTTTTTTTATAAAAAGGTTTTTCTTTTTAAATTATACTTTAAGTTCTAGGGTACATGTGCACAACATGCAGGTTTGTTACATAGGTATACATTTGCCGTGTTGGTTTCCTGCACCCATCAACTCATCATTTACATTAGGTATGTCTTCTGATGCTATCCCTCCCCCAGCCCCCAGCCCCCGGGCAGGCCCAGGTGTGTGATGTTCCCCGCCTTGTGTCCAAGTGTTCTCATTGTTCAATTCCCACCTATGAGTGAGAACTTGCCGTGTTTGGTTTTCTGTCCTTGTGATAGTTTGCTGAGAATGAAGGTTTCCAGCTTCATCCGTGTCCCTGCAAAGGATATGAACTCATCCTTTTTTTATGACTGCTCTATGCAACTTTTAAGTACACAAACAGTCTGGGAAATATTTGGTATATGCATAAATACTAGAATTTCCAGATCATTATTCTTGAGGGCAGGGGCTTAGAAACTCATTTTTTCCCCCAATACACTGTCATAATAAAGAGATTGAGAAAATTATTTCAATGAATGCATAGCAACAGAGAAGAATACTTTACATAATACATGGGTATTTAATATATACCTATATATTCATACATACAAAAACACATAGCTCACATGCGCAGGACCTCTGGAAACTCTAAAATAAGAGATATCAATCATGATATAATATGACATCTTGGTTGGGGGAATTAAACGCTGTCCAGGAAAGGCTAAAAAGAAGGAAGCAGCATGTAAGTTAAGCTTTAGGAGACTGCACCTTTCAAAAAGGGAAAGTAAAGTAAGGCAGGCGTCTCAAACTGATTGAAATTATTGTGTACAATCAGTGTCTCCATTTCCTCACTTCACATTTATTTCTCGACCCCCACCCAACTCACGATTAAAATTGCTCTCAATTAAATCCAATTGTGAGCTCTCAGTCCTTGTCCCACTTGATGATCTACTGGTAACATTCTGCATGAGTGCTCGCTTTCTCCTCCCTGACTTCCATAAAATTACATTCTCTCTCTCTCTCTCTCTCTCTCTCTCTCTCCCCCTCCCCCCTGTAGTCTTTCACCTCTGTCTTTTTTTACAGGATTATTTCCCATTTCCCTTTAAATATTTGTGTTTTCCAGGATGTTTTACTTTTCTTTTAATTTTCTACCTTTTTTTTCCTGTATGTTTTCTATCTTTATTCCCTGTTTTTACTTCTCCAGAGATAATATGCTTTATTCCTATGCTGTCAGCTGAAGTAGATTCACTATGTCTGTTAAATTTATATTTCTAGAACGAAATTCTCTCTTGAGGCACTAATTTCTATATCTACTTCTACTTAACATCATCACATGGATAAGCCAAAGACATTATTTTTTTTTTCCTCCAAATTCAACTATTTATCTTCTCTCTCCAAAATATTCCTCGTCCCGACTTGGTGAATGACATTACATCTCTCTTATTATCTATGAAAGAGGCCTGGAATTCATCATACAATTTTTCTCTTTCATCTCACCTCTAATTTCCATAGTTCACCAAATCCTACAAAATCTACCTTTAAAGTAATTTCCTGATTTTTTTTTCCCTTTTCTATCTCCAACAAGGAGGCCTAATTGATTCTTCCCTCTGTCACTGCAGCAAGACTGCAGGTGTCCAGTTAATCTGTATCCTTCCTTTTTTCAATCTAATATGCCTCTTATTTTTCCACCAGAGTGATCTACCAAAATGGCAAATCTGATTATTTCAGAAACCTATATTAACTCCTTCAAGGACCCCTATCTACTATCTTCCCGATAAAATGCAAACCCTTTAGTATGGTAGGCATGCAAGCTTCCTTGTGTATAATCTGTGTCCTTTAGACCCTGCTGGGGCAACCAAAATACCTGTGGTTTCCCCAAGTCACCATGTTGTTTGAAGCCACAATCTAGTGTCCTGCCTGTAACACTTCATTTTTCCCCCTCCTTATCTAGCTCATTCTGTTCTGTCATTTCAATGCTGAATCATATCCCCTTTAGGGTAACCTCCCTAGAAAATTTCCCTGATGCCCGGGTTAGGTGTCCGGTTAGACACCCTCACGGCATTTCTCTACTGGAATACATACTACAGGGCTGTATAATGTTTGTTGGTTTGTCTGCCTCTTCCAGTCCCCATGAAAGCAGGATCTGTAATCTGTCACAATATCCCCTGACTAGGACATAATAGGCACTTAGTGCATATGTATTGAGTTTTAAAATATGAGCAAAGCTATTCAGATGGAAATTTGTTAGATGTGTTACGGGAGAATGATTAATACATTTTAAGGATGGAAGAAGGTAAGATTTGAAATGATGAATTCTGAACTACCGGAAAAATAAAGGGCAGGGAGTGAGACTAGGGTTGCAGCGAGACATGAAAACCAAAGAAAAGCAGCTCTGCAATGGAACCATTGATGTAAAGGGACACACACACACACACACACTCTCACACATCGATTTTGAGGCAGAAGAATATAGACTGAGGTTGACACGCAAGGGCACAGGGTTGAAAGTGAAGAATGGACTCCAAATCAGGAGTCAGTTTTTCTAGTGTAACTACAGCTTCAGAACTAAAATTAAGGAGCTGTTGAGGTTTTCTACCTGACTTGGATAGGAAAGCTAAGCTAGGATTATACCATGAAACATCTAAATACTGGGCTGAAGAGGAGTTCTAAGTCTTGCCGTCCTTGGACAATCACTGAACAATTATGGACAGAAGGGGACAAAATTAGAGATTAGAAAGCAAGTCTAACCATGTTGTATAATACTGAATTCAGCACAAAGGAACTTAATGTGACTGAATAGCAGGAGAATAAGTATTTTATTAATGATAACAAAAACTTAAACTAGAGGTGTGGCAGTGATACTTAGAGGAAGAAATATGTAGCATCCATGGGAAAATCTGGAAGTAGCCTGAGACTTGATAAGAGAGAGGAAAGACATAAATTTTACTGAAATAGTTAAACATAAATTTTAGTGAAATGGAATAGTCAAATATTTCGCTGAATCAGGTACTTTATTTCTTTGAGAAATAACTCCTTGGGTTTAGATTATATGTGTTATTCTGGTACAAAGAATACCAATTTATATGCTATTTTTTCAAATAAAGCGAGACTTTAATTTTTAACAAAGACAGAATCTTATACCTCAGGTATCCCCTGGTACCCCGGAGGTACCAGGCAGCTGTGCAGAGCTGCAGGCATAGGCTAGGAAGTGCCGCCAGCTTCAGTGAGATATATGTTGCCTTGCCAACTTGTATTATAGATATTTTTCTGTATTCTGTGATCCACACTTTCTTCCCTGAAACATTTTTTTTTCTTAAAAACCAAAACAAAACTACATTCTAATCAGACAACATTGTTTATGAAAAGTCAATTCCAGAAAATTACTGTTAGAAGTATTGAACAACAGATACTGATAACATTTTTTCTACTGATTCTTCTCCAATGTTCTATCTTCATGATTCACTTTCAACATAAAAATTTAAAGACCTCAAACCTCTCCATATTGCTGGTTTTCTAAACGTATAAGGGAAGCCAGAAACATATGTTAATATGATTTTTCTGTGTTTTGATACTAGAATTGCAAACAAGTTAGTATCATTATGAAAACACAAAATCTTATCACTTGGTTTTAAAACACTCATTATATGAAGCTCTAGAAGATCACATTCACATTGAAAAGCACGTAGTTGTCACATAAATGATGCTTTTAATTAAGTGAAAGATCCATACCTGATTGGGATGATTACTTATGTATTTCTCATTCTCTACCAGACACGACATCCTTGAGGATGGGGATATGACTTATTTGTCTATGTCTCTTCAGGCTTAGTGCAATGCTCGGCATATAACAATCAAAATTTTTTTGAATGAATGACATTATAAAATATATAACACTTACATAGAACTTACCATGCACCAGGCACCTACCCAAATACTTTACAAATATTAACTTATTTAATTCTTATTCTACAAAGAAAATTGAGACACGGAGATGTTACATTATGTGCCCAAATCACACAGATAGAAAGTTATGGAGCCAGAAGTCAAACTCAAGCAGAGCTGTGACAGAATTTGTACTCTTAACTTATATTATCTTTAAATAAATGCTGCTGTTAAGTTGTAAAAAATACAAATATGTATATAAATATGTAATGTAATCCATCATTGAACTTAAAAAGACCTGGGTTCAAATATATTTTTAATTTACTTGGTTCGTGGCTTTGAGCAAGTTCATTAACCTAATGGGTCCTCAGTTTCCTCAAACATAAAATCATAATAATAGCATGTAACTCACAAGGCTACTCTTAGTTTAAAACATAATTTTTATAAAAGTACTAGATTATCATTAGCACCGGGTATATGGTAGTTAGTGTGCCAAGGGGAATGATGCTATTTTTCTCTTTCTTCCCTTTCGAAAGGGTATGTATTTGTACCTTACACATCATACAGGTCTTAAGCAAAAGGAGATGAAATTGTACGTTTCATCAAGTATTATTTTCAACATCTCTCAAAGCTAGAGTTCATTTACTAAAGCATTTTCTGGTTGGGCAGATCAACTTCAAACTCAATAGCTTGTTTTCTGGATAAAAAATGTTTTTCCGAGAAGCTGTTATGGTCTAAATATCTAACATCAAATATTAAAATATTTTTCTTCTAATTGTAAGATCAAGTTATACATATATATATATGTTTATACATACATGTTTCTTTTTTAAAAAGAAAAAACGATTTGACCAGCAATATAACAAACAGCATTTATTTTTATCAAGAGCCTCCAACATCAGTGAGTTCTACCAAGTCTGGTGGAAACCCTCTTGGTCAGAGGCTCTCAGTCCTGGGTGCGTACTACAATCACCTAAAGAAATACATCAAATTGCAGACCCTTTCCACAGATACTCTGATTTAATTGAATTGGGATAAGGTTAGGCATCCGTATTTTTTGAAAGTTCTCCTATTAACCCTAATTTGCAGCCCGAGTTGAGAATACTGGTTTAGATTATCATTGAAAACATTACCCGTCTCCTATTTCCATCTCACTTGGACTCTAATAAAAACCAACAATAGATATTATTTTCATTCATGTTAACGTTGACAGAGTCTGAGAGGTTCATCAAGAACAGAATTGCCATGGCACAACTAAACTAATAGTTAGCTCCCTTTCTTTAACTGATTAGAGCAAATGCTCTCCATCCACCATCAATCATTACCTCCGGTTTCAAAATGAGAAACAGAAGCTGTATTTATATCAGCTATTTCTTTTTAACTTTGAGAATCATGAAACAAAACAACTCCAAGATTATTTATATGTTCTTATAAACTAGTTATAATGAAGATTACTTGTTTACTTATTGTGTTGATGTAGTCAGTGAATAAACTTAGAACATTTTATAATATGACCAGATATTAGTCTTGGGCTATAGTTCATAAAATAAGCTACAGGTTAGAGGCATTCAACCAGTACAAATCCCGGCTAATGGATGTTTTGAGCTATGTTGAAATATTGAGTAGAAATGAGTTCCCACTGAGAATATCAACTTAAACTGTAAAAGTTTTACAAATCTAATCACCTTAGTTTCTCTTATAATACTAGTGTATAACCAGCAATCTCAACTTTTTAAAGCTGAGTTCTTTTACTACTGAACTCATAGGCTAGCAATATGCTATTAGAAATTACACTTTATAAATTCCATAACACTAAAAGCATTCCTACTTTGTCCTTAATGGTAAGCCAACTGGTCAAAATACACAAAATATTTGCTTTCTATGATCATTTAATACAGACTTAAACTCGGACACTCTATAATTTAAAGATTAGCTTTAAGAACTACTTTGTAAAACTTTGACTTATTTTGAACATTTCACTTTCAATCACCGAATAATTTAAACAAATAGCCTTACACAGATAACTTGATTCTGGTTAACCACAGCCAGGAAATAGGGTCTCCTGAAGATCAGCAAGTGGAACACTGCCTTCTCTTCTTGCAAATATCACATAATATTAGGTTAAAGCTTTCATATAAAACTTTGCTTAGGTAGATTTGCTAAATAAAGTCGGTATGGTAGTTTACTAATCTCAATTGTATTGTTGATTTTTGGCTTGGACCTCAAGGACAATGAATGTTTTGAGAAAAGGAATTAATTTGTCACAGCTTTTCTTGATGTCTTTCACCCAGACTTGGGAAGAGCATCATGAAAAATAGTACTCTTTTGGAAACTATGCACACAACATATTTTTCCTAATAGGTGTGAAGAATGGCTGCTATGCATAAATGATTGTTGGAAAATAATTCTCTGTAAAACATGACCTAACAAGCAACTCCATTCACTACTGTGCTCATTTCCAGTATCCAGAACAACCACGACACATCTTATAGATGCCGGTATTATCTGTTTGTCAGTTAATAAACACCCTTTGGGAAAATTCACAACTTTATCCCCTGTAGTTTTCCTACCCAGTAAGTTGGAGAATAAAACTTTTGAGGGAAAATTGATATTAACAACATAGTAAAAGTCACAAGAAATCAAAAGATTCTTCAATACGAAACCATAAGTTGTTGGCTCTTCCCAGGACACCTATTGTTCTTTTTTCTTTATTAAGGGTAAAGTAAAGCGTCTGAGACCTAGCTGACCCTACATGAGAACCTCAAGCACCACAATCAAACCGCAGTTCTATAATTAAAAAGCAAGGTGCCTATCGCCCCTGCACTGTTAAACATCCCTTGGACACCCCAAATCCTTAAGTCCCGCTCATCTCCAGACCCTCCTTACCTGGAATTTTGTCACTGGGCTGCCGGGCACAGCTCAATAGAAGCGAAGGGCGTTCGCAGGTGTGGCTCCAGGGATTCAGGAGTCCAAGCTTCAGCGCCCGTCTCATGGGCAGAAGATGTCAGCCGCAGGGTGAGGTGCGGACGTGCTCACCTCTCCAACCCGGGAAGGCCGCCAGTCGCGCGGCGCAGCCCACCCAGAGACTGGGGGGCTGGCTTTCCTAGTTTGACGTGAGAGTAAACTGCGTTAGTCTCTGTCCTCCCTCTCCGCCCCTCTTCTGGTTTTTTGACACTTTAAATCTCTCTTAGATGGTTCAGACCCAAGTCTAGATTGTATTATCAGCTAAAAGACAACTGTTCTTTCCCCAGGCTTGCTTTGTCCCTTCCCAAAGTCCGGGAGGCTCACCTTCCCGGCGCCTTCCTGCGCTCGCCCAGCTGTGAAGCTGTGCGCAAACTTCTCCTGACTTAAGAGTCTCAATCCTCGCCTGCGCTCCCGCCCCACCCCCGCCCGCCTCCCGACAGGCGGCAGACTAGGTGGCAGCAGAATTGATGAGAGCCAGCCCCGCCACTCCCGGACCCCGCCGCCCCAGTCAGCCCCCTCCTATCCCAGGAGAGGGAGGGGAGAGCTGGTGAGCTCCGTGCGCCTCGCGCCAGCCCCCGTCGCCCCAGCCCGCGAGTGGGGTTGCGCTCGCGGCTGCTGCCTAGCTCCAGTCAGGGCTGGAGCTCACTCTGCGAGTCCGGGAGACTAAAGCGCCGCGTAAACACAGGAAGCAGGCGAGGGACCCGAGTTAGACCTTGAGTAGGGAGGGAGAGGGGGGCGACAGCCTGGGCTGGGAGACAGCTTTCTGGGAGCCCTGTCCCCTCCCCGCAGGATGTGAGTTTCCACAAGAACCTTACCCCAGAGACAGTGTGACCCTGGCTTCTTCAGCCGCCACTCCGGGGATAGCACTGGGGAGCCTGTGGAGGAAGGGTCGGTAGTGGGCTAGGTAGTGAAAGTGGGGTGAGGGCGTGGGAAGACGGCTGGCTAAGAGCCGGGGTGCTAAAAGGAAAAAAGAGCTGAGAGGAAGGAGATGAGAAAAGACACCTTGGGGATCACGCAAACCCTGGGAGAGCGTCCGGAGTTGGGCGACTGTAGGTTGGGGGCACAACTTGGATTTGGAGAAAGAGTGCCCTCCGTGCAGGGGACTACTGGTGGGCACAGTGTTTTAGGGTGAATGAAAACAGAGAGGACGTCGAGGGAAGACGGGGATATGGGGTGCCTGACTTGGTGTCGGACACTGCGACTCCTCTTCTTTCCCCCTAAAACCCTCGATGTCAGCAGGAGTCCGGGACAATCCAATTCCAGGCGGGGCGCAGCGGAGGCTGGCAGGCGCGCTCTGGGAGGCAGGCAAGTTGATTCCAAGGACGAGTCACCCTCAACCTCTTTTAGCCCACAACTGGGTGGAGCAAGGCAGGAGTCAACACTTTTTTCCTAACTCTGTTTAGGCGGTGTTGGACTAAGAAAGCAGCATCCGGTGCGTCCCGGGACCACAAGGTGGCTGTGCACCGTTGAGGTTACTAAACACTGTCTCCTTGGCAAAATAAATAATAGCAATAATTTAATAAGAGGGGAAGAAAGCCAGACGGGAACAGCACACTTTCCCTGGTGGTCTTAGCTTCTCATAAGCACACGGGACACCACCAGGTGACAGAGAAGGAGGTGTCCTGTGAATGGAACTGCAGCCCTCACCCGACCATCCTTGGAGCTCTTCCATGGAAACATCAGTGACTGTAGGCAAAAGATGTGCCCGTTTTATTTTGCATGCTCCTGTTTATTTTGAATCCTCATGCCCCACCCCAGAGAGACAACAGGGACCCCTAATTTGTGTGGTTGAGGCAGGAGATCCAGTGGAGGACAGACTCCAGGATGAGATCAGCTCTCATACCCAACATTCCAGGGATTTTGTTTTTCCAGGCTCCCTCCTCTATATGCTCCCCCCTTCTCTGCCATCTCCTGTCTGGTGACCCAGAGGGCTGTGTGTGACTCACTGTGCATTCAAACCCTAAGGCACGGACTCACTGCAGAGGAAGATTGTACAGTACCTTCATTCCCAGGATAAGTGGGAATGATGTTGTTAGCAGTAAGAAATGTGACTAGGAAAGGAGGCTGGGCAACTGGGAGACAAGGAGGCTTTCACAGGAACACACACACACACACACACACACACACACACACACATACACACAGTAACTTAAAAAAAGCCTGTATAAGAAACCCTTCTGAATTCAGAATTTAGATACAAATCTTCACTTCATACTATCTATCTGTCTTGGGTTCAATAGCTCCCTGCTTTCCAACTGCTCCTGACCAGTCAACACTTGACCATGACCTCCTTTAAGAATTCTCTTTTGGAATATTAATTACCTTCTTTTGGTGCAAACAGCAGAGAAATATTAAAGTTGTTTGAGAGTCTCTTTTGGTCAATTGTTGGGGGCCAAACACTGAGAATTTCTCGGGTTGTAGCCCAAGTCGCTGAAATAACAATGATTCAGGGAGATGATTGCCAAGTAGAAAGTGTTGCCGCCCTCAGCATTGTGTGATAGAACAAGTACAAGAAGATTTTTCTGCTGGAGGTTAAATCCTAGGGCAGCCTACCTGATATTGACAGCCAGTATTCTGAAAGCAGGATGGGTTTGATTCTATAAATCTAATGAACATATGTAGGATACCAGCCCTTAACCATAATGTAAACAAAGCAAAGTCTAAAAGTTATTGAGAAAAATGGCATGGTGTATTATAAAACTTTAAACTGTGTGTGGTCTAAGCATAAGCAACCTCAGCTGATTAAAGTATAAACTGTATTTGATATAATATTGGGGGAAACAATGTGAGTTACCTGTAGGCAGACTATTTCAGGGAAGGTGACACAGCAGAAGCAAGATGAAGCTCTCTGGTCCCCTAAGAAGATTAAATTGACTTTGTCAGTAACAGATATTTATTGAACACCAAAGGGGTTATGTACCTGTTGGAAACACTTGGATTTCACAGAAATTTAACTCTACTGCTTTCTTAATATTATTGCAATATTTTCTACATGGACACAGTGTGGTAAGTTTTTGGAGGATGGATGTTAACATGGGGTGATCTGATAAGAGAAATTGGCGTTGTTTTGAAAATGTTAGGGGACCCATTACTGGATCTTGAAATCAAGTTAGTGGGCATAAGGAACATTTAAAAAATGAAGTGGAATAGGATAGAAAATATCAGAGTTCATTGCCATTTGAAAGCACAAGAGTAGTTTCTTGAAACTTAAGTCTCTCTCTCTCTCTCTCTCTCTCTCTCTGTGTGTGTGTGTGTGTGTGTGTGTGTGTGTATTAAATTGTAAAGTAAAATATATTTCTTTCTGTGGATCACAAAAATACCTTAAGACACTTGGTTAGAATAAGCTATTCTTCAAGTAGAATACCTTATATTTTCAAATAAGCTTTCAAATGAAATTAGTCCATCAAAGGGGCATTCAGAAAATAAACATCTTAAAATGTGGCAGTCACACATTCCTGGTACTTTTCTTGATTGTTTATTTTAAAATTCCCTGTCTTTATGAGACTTTGCCCCTTTATCTCTGTCCCTCTTCCTCTTTAGAAAATTTCCCCTTTGGACAATTACTAATTTAGGGAGAAGTATTCTGTGTATCTTGTCTACAGACTTTTCAATGCAAACTCCACTTCAATTCTGAAACCCTCCATCCTCATTGCTGAGGGTGTGAAGTCCTGCCACTAACAAAGGGTTATCTGACCTCCCAACTGTCTTTCCAGACAAGGTTTGCCAGAGTTTGAACCATACATAACACTTTCTGGACACTTACGGTTCGAGAATTCGGCGACCTTTCCTTAAAAATCATGAAAGTTTGAATTTCAGTAAAAGGAGGGAAGATTGCCCATTGTTAAAGACTAACTCTATTAATACCTGTTCCTGTTAAATATGGTTAATGTGAGGGAGGTCACACTTTGTAGACACTGAAGAAAGTCATTTAGTTCTTCTTGGAAAAAAATTGTTATAAGGTTAAATAGAGTTTATTCTCTTTTTAACAGGAATTTAGAAGAAACATTTCTGGGATCTCTCAGGAACCCAGTGGTTAACTTGAATAGCTCCCTATCAGCAAAGTTTTCCTTACGTTGAAATCCAGCTCAATCCATTATGCTTATGTGTTGGTAATTTAGTACATATTTAACACCACATAATGTCAGAACACACTTGGCTAGCTACTTACAGGGGACCCAAAAAGCACAATATGCAGCTCCTACCCTCAAGAAACCCACAGTCTATTCAAGAACATTTGTTTCTTCCTCTTGTAGCCTCCTTCCAAATAGACAACAGCTGGTAATTATTCTTTATATAATTACTCTACCTAGATTTACAGGTCTCACCATGACAGGGCGAATAGTAATTTGCCTTAGTGAAAAACAAATGTTTTCCTTGGAAAACAATTTAAACTTCAATCTGATAAATCATGCTCTCTTGCAGGAAGTGTCCTGCTTCGATTTTCCACCTCTCTTGCAGAAATAGGAGTTGGGGTACTTGTAAGTCTCTCTTCTGTCTTCATCTTTCCAAAGGTGCGACACAGTTGTGTTTCTCTACAGAACGTGTCTTTTGGCAGGGAAAAAACAAATTCCACTTGAACTAGGAAGTGTCTTTCCAGATCGTACTTACATAAACTTCAGTTGGGTTAACTGTTAACTTAATGTGTAAATAACTCAGAGTGGGAGGAGATGGTGGGGACTTAACACCATAAAGCAGCAGTGGAAACTAATAGATGCATCTCTGATGAAGTTCAGAAATATCCATTTCCTATATTTTAAAGAAAATTCTAAAGGGAAACCCAGGAGCCAGAAAAAATTCTGCAGAAGCAAATGTATGCAGATATTCATTCATTAATTCATTCAACAAATAAAGAAAAATTGAGGCCCCAAAGCTTATATTCTAGTGGAAAGAGGGAGATAGGTAATAAACAAAATAAGAAATAAATTGTTGATTTCAGATACTGACAATGTTAAAAGATCATTGACAGAAGACTGAGAGACAGGCATGGGGTAATGCTATTCTAGGATGGCCAGGAAAAGCTTTCTTTGGGCTGAGATGTAAATGAGAAGCCAGTCATCATGAGTTCCCTAGTAAAATTATCATAAAGTGTTGCTTCACCTCCCTTTAAATAAAAATAAATAACATTTGGGTCAGGAATCTACTCTTTTGGGATTGTGATATTGTGTGTGTGTGTGTGTGCATGCACACATGTGTGTCTTTGTAAAAGGCTCTTTGTAATTTATTCCTATTTAATTGACACTCAGGGATCTAGGAGATGAGAGGCATGAGATAGGTAATGATAATTTTCTGTACTTACATGTTGGGCTATATAAAGTTAAATTAGGAAAGAACCCTCACATAGCACTAACTTTTTAGCTTAGATTGTCTCAGGTTATGTTTGCAACGTGCTAAAATGCAAAGAAATATGGAACTTCCTTCAGAACTAAAGCAAAACTTGTCTTTAAAGCCTACAATTCTTACTTTTCTGTTTTCTGATTACAAATCAACAGTTCTATTAATTTTGCCTTACTGAACTTCTACTATGTGCTGAGCATTTTATTAAGCATCTTAATGCATTTTCTTATTTTAGCTCTATGAGGTACACACAATTATTTGCATTGTACAGATGCAAAGACAACACAATAAATGATTTGACAAAGTATTCAATATTCTAACACAGGCAGTCTAACATATATATTAATACATATCCAACTAATCCTTGTTCAGTTATTACTTAGCACAGATGTAAGTCTACTTATAGGTAAAAAATAGCCAGGCATAAGATTATTTTACTAGGCAATTCTATACATAGTCACATATTTTTAAATGACAACCAAACAAAAATCTTTCAAACAAGTAATTTCCAATTCAGTCACAAACTAAACACCTAGCCATCTGAATAACAGAGAGTTTTATCTTTTCACCTGAGTATAGGCTAATGAAGGAGGCAAGCCATTTAAACAATTAATAAATAAAATTCAAACATCTGCAGCAGAAGTATTTCCCAGTGCCCTGGGAGCTTAAAACGGAGGGGATTAATTCTGCCGGGAAGATATTTGCTTTTACTAGTTATCGTCTCTCTGAAATCTAATACACCAGCACTAACAGATTCTGGTGTGAGTGAGTGTTAGGAACACAGAGCTATACATGCTCCAGAAATGGACATTTCCTTTTTTACTCTAAGAGGTGACATTTAAAATTACATAGTAAATATATGTGAATGAAATTGTGTAACAGTGGAATATGTTGTCCACCCAACTTTTCTTTGGATATTACATTTAAACATTTATCACAGATTCTTTCCACTCCATAGTTCAAACAGAAATGTTATTTGGGTGACAATTTGCATGGCTGGGGCATTTAAAGCATAGAAAAGAAAATGAAATCAGTACAAAACACTGAGAAAAGATACCTTTAAGGCAAAACAAAAACGGGAAGTGTAACAACCCAATTGCTAAATTGGAGGCTGAAAACATATGGAAATGTTGTAGAATTTGGGATCTGCTGTCCCATCAACACCAGTCCTGACAGGCAGGAGAAGAAGGAAAGAGAGAACAGAGTGATTAAGTTTAAACCCTCAAGGGCTACAAAATCAGATGAGCTGCTCTACTTTTTGTAGGCTTCTCTAATTTTCAAAAATCTTATTTAGAATCATAGAAGAATAGGCCCATGATAGGCATTTATAAATACTTCAGAAATTGAGTTTAATTACATATGTTACTCAGAAAGGAAGACAATGAGGATGCACAAATATTTCAAAGATAGAAACTGAAAAGAGAAAAGGAATCTTTCACCATAAAGAGAAAGAAATGACCAGGAACGTGGGAAGGACTGGAGAGGAGAAAGGAACTGGAAGAGATGCGGTGTTTTATCTCTGGGGTGATTCTTAAACTCCCCTAGTCACTGAGGTTGTCATTCTTAAATGTTGATTACAAAGTACTAAATTGATTACAGATTACAATATATATTGTGGGGAAGGAAGTGAAAATCACATCTTCAGAAGCTCAGTAACTGCCTCTATCACTTTAGCTTCAGCTTTTACCAGCTTTCTCTTCTCTACTTCAAAGGGGGGCAGCATTTTCCCATGTCCTCTGTATTCCTGCTCTATTTAAAGAATGTTTTCTCTCTGTTATTGTTTCTTTCAAATGTCTCTTCATATTTTACCTTGTCATTTAACCCTTTCTGGTATTCTTTTCCCATATACTCAAAATCTCTCCTTGTACTTGACGCAGCCTGCCTTCACCCTTCTAAAAAATACCTGTTTCTTTTTTATTACTCAGTGATGAGCCACCTAGATTCCAGCTTTTTGAAAGCAGCTCTATATTAAAATATTATTTAACAGGAAATATTTTTATCTTTATTATGAGTCTGAGTTGAAATCTTCCTAAAAATGGCCAAACCGAAATTACCCACTGTGATGTGCAGAGTGATAGATTTGTTTAAGGGATTTAGGGTGATGTTTTAATGTGCTGCAAATGACCTGGGGATCTTGCTAAAATGCAGATTCTGACTTTCAGGTCAAGAGTGGGGCCTGAGATTCCGCATTTCTAATGAGCTGTCATGCTGATGAAATGTTCATGGGTCTTCTTTTAAGTAGCAAGGCTTTAGAATCATTTTCCACAAATATGCATATCATCTTATACACTTTATTCTTTTAAAATTTGGAAATATACTTTAGTATATAAAATACATTACTGCATGACCATGGAAAGTAGGACTAATTCTGGTTTTCTTTCTCTCCAAAATATCTTCTCAACTATCTGTACTGGGACTATGGAGGACAGCTGCCCTAGGAGAGAGGTGCTGTTGAGGAGGACGTGCCTCTTGTGATTGAGGAGGTTGGGAAATAAATTAATTTGTGGGGGATTTTATGGGTGTGTTTTGTTTTTCCTGGAAGGGGATTTGATTTTAAAAGAACTAATATCCCTGAGAGACAGAAGGGAGTATTGGTGGTGGAGATGGCTGGCATTAGTGGTGAGATTGGCGGTACTGGTGCACAGGTGGTAATGCTGATGGTGGTGGTAGTAGTAATGGAAGAAGTGGTGTGGTAGTGATGGTGGTTGTGGTGTTAGTTATGGTGATGGTGGTGGTGCAATGGTGGCAGTGGAGATGGTTGTGGTGGTGGCAGCATTGGCAGTACCGGTAATGGAAGTAGTGATGATTTGATGGTGATTGTTCCTAGTAAGATAGTGATGGTGGTGGTTGTGCGGTTGTTCTGGTATTGCTGTTGGTGGGATAATGGAAGCAATGGTGGTGACAGTGATAGTGATGAAGCTGCAGGTGGTAGTATTGACGTTTGTGGTAATTTGATTGTGCTGGTGGTGGTCACGTTGATGGTCATGGTAGGGGTAATAGTGTTGGAGATGGTGGTTGTACTAATCATAAAGTAATGGTGGTAGTGCTAATGGTTGTGATGGTGGCAGTGATTCTTGAGATGTAGGTAGAAGTGGTAGTTGTGGCATTAGTGGTAGTAATAGTGGTATTATCAATTTCCACTAAATAATAGAGCAGATGGGTTTTCAATCCTGCTTTAAGTCATCTCCCGTCTTTCTATGCTTTGGCAAATTGTTTGTCTCTGAGCCTCAGTTTTCTCCTCTAAAAAGATATTGCTAAAAATTCTGAGGTAGGGCCGGGTGTGGTGGCTTATGTCTGTAATCCCAGCATTTTGTGTGCCCAAGGCGAGTGGATGATCTGGGGTCAGGAGTTCGAGACCAGCCTGGCCACAATGGTGAAACCCCGTCTCTACTAAAAATACAAAAAGTAACTGGGTGTAGTGGAGCATGCCTGTAATCCCAGCTACTCAAGAGGCTGAGACAGGAGGATCACTTGAGCCTGGGAAGGCGGAGGTTGTAGTGAGCTGAGATTGTGTCATGGCACTCCAGCCTGGGCAGCAGAGTGGGACTCTGTCTCCAAGGGGGTGAAAAATTATCAGCTGTGAGTATCACCTGAGCCCAGGAAGTCAAGGCTGCAATGAGTCATGTTCATACCACTGCACTCAAGCCTGGGTGACAGAATGAGACTCAGTCTAAACACACACACACACACACATACACACACACACACACACACACACACTATGAGTATGCTATGGGGATTAAATGAAATAAAGTATGTGAAGCTCTTAGCAAAGTTTAAACAAGTCCTATCAATAAATGATGATTATTTATTGGTGAAATTGCCTAACTCCATATTCACTTTTTTTTTTTGGAGACAGGGTCTCACTGTGTCACCCAGGCTGGAGTGCAGTGGTGCCATTTCAGCTCACTGCAGCCTCAGCCTCCTGGGCTTAAGAGATCCTTCCACCTCAGCCTCTGGAGTAGCTGGGATTACAGGAGCATGCCACTATGCCAGGATAATTTGTGTGTGTGTGTGTGTGTGTGTTTTGTTTTTTTAGCAGAGACGAGGTTTCACCATTTTGCCTAGACTGATCTTGAACAAGTAATCCCAAGGGATCCACCTGCCTTGGCCTCCCCGATTGCTAGAATTACAGGCATGAGCCATTGCTCCCGGCTTATCATTCTTAACTTTTAAGTGTCCAACAAGCGTGAATTTGGACATTTTTCTTTTGATTTAGTTTATGCTTTCTTTCTTTCTTTTCTGGACACATTCTCATTTGCTCAGAATGAGAAGTCATAGATTTCATATTGACCTTTGATGGTAAAATGAATAAAGGCAGTTCAATCACTATCCTATTTTAAGATTTCCTTATGTAATTTCAGCCTTTTAGAAATTGATACTTCTAGAATTTAATAATGTATTTTTTCTATACAGAAATTTCAGCAATCATAAACTGGAAGGTCAGAGACAGTGTCTTTGTAAATGAATGTGGGTGACTTTGCCTACATTTTTATATTGCCTGTGATCCTCCCACAGTTCCATCTTCCTCCTGCTCACCAAGTGAGTGCTCAGGAAATTCAAAAAAGCCATACAAAATCCCATCCTTGAAAACTTTCAGTGACTCCGTAGAAAATCCAAACTTGCTGGCCAGGCATTCAAGACCTTCCCAAGATGTATTCTAACAATCTCTGTAGCTAGTTTCTGCCCAGTTTTCTCTTTATCCTAACTTATGTTTTGTCCAAACTAGGCTTTTCCCCCATTAGTAGAAATTACTTTAATTTATGAGGTGCCTACCATGTGCTAGATGCTGTGTTTAGCATTTTCATGCAGTGTCTTATTTGGTTTTCAACCTAGCAAGGATCATGTTGTTATCCTTACTTTATAGACAATTAAAGCTTAGAGTACTTAAGTAATTTTATTACAGTCACAAAATAAATAAGGATTCAAACTCCTATATTTAGAGTTTACTCTTTCCAGGATAATGTGCTGTCTCTTTAAAGCTCTCTTGCTCCCCTACTTCTGTGCCTTTGCTCATGGTGAGCTTCCGTTATGGAAAGCACTCTTTCCTCTATTTGTTCTGTGAAATACTAAAAATCTTTCAAGGGTCCAATCAAATAGTACTGACTGCTTGGGTCTGAATTCTAGTTGTGAGATTTTGGAGAACTTTTTCTCTATGTGCTTCAATTTCTTGGCTAAAAGTTAGAAATGATAATAATTTTTTGTATCATATAGTTGATATGAGGAATAAATATACACAGATTCTTATAATAGATGCTATACACATATAAGCATATGTGTGCACACACACACATATACATTCAATCTTTATTTATAGCTGTACCTATGAAGAAGTTAGAACAGTTTGTGTACCAAGTATTATGTCAGTGTTTGTTATAAAAACAGAAGTTATCTTAGATATCTGGGAAAATCCTCTTAATTGGAAAAATGATAAATCTGAAACTCAGAGAAGGTTTGCAAACCTGTCCTGGGTCACATAGTTGGTGGGACAGCCAACTCTGGAATTCAGAATTATCATTTCCTCTAACAGAATGTTTCTTTACATCTTTACACTAGACTGCTCTGCCTTGTAAAACCTTTCTATCTTGCCTCTGAACATTCTTGTTCTTTTTTCCTCTCTCACGAGGAACATTGCATTATAACTGTTTGAGTATGTGTCTTATCACTCAAACTCAATTGCGAGGTCCTTACATGCAGGGTGGCTTTCTCATTCATCTTTGTTTTCCACACAATATTGATGCCCACAAATGTGCACTCACATAGCATTTCATGAATTGATTGAACATCTGCTATTACAATAATATGAACTGATTATTCATCTGCTAGAAATTGAAATTGAGGTGCTTTCACATCAATTTTCAGTCTTCTCAGCAGCTCTGAGGGATGGGTACAATTTTACAGAGGAGGCAAATGAGGTTTAAAGGTTCAGAGAGGAAATTACTGGAAGGTTAATTACACAGGTGTTTCAGAACCAACCAAAGCAAAATGGATCATTGGGTCATTTGCTCTTTGGAATAGCTATGCCTTTGTTGGCTTCTTTGAGCACAGATAAATAAGAACTTTTGGTCTATAATTTACTTTTAATTTCAACACCATGTCGATTTTCCTAATACTTTTTATTCTCATATGTGTTTTCTTTATTTAATCAAGTGTTTCAGGAACTTGAGTTGTACATTTTTTTTCTGCTCTCAAAAGTAATGTTTGTTGTAGAATATTTAGAAAATAAAAAGAAAGAAAGAAATCACTCATAACTTAGAGATAAGCAACATCAACATTCTGGCTCTTCCTGGTAATTTTTTCATGTTAGAAACATTATTTGTATCTGCTTCTCTTTCTCTTATTTTAAATAATATTTAAATTGAGATTGTAATTTATTTTACAACTTACCTTTTCTATTCATCATCTAGAATCTAATTAATAAAAGTGCTATACATAAAAATAGTATGAAATAAATTACTTCAAACCCAAGATGTTATATCTAAGGGCATATAAGATAAGAAATTCAAAGAAATATAGACTACTTGGTTTCCATGCACTGGGGTAACTCTTTTCAGATATTTCCCAGTCTGAAATCTATTTACTTCTAGCTGCAACTATAGCAGCACAAATAACAACTGAAACTGCTATTGTGGTGGCACCTGTGTAGAGACAACTTTTGGCAGTATAGCTAAAGAGAATACATTCTCCAGAGTAATAGCCATCAGCATTTAGAACAAAGCACATTGAACTTTTCAACTAGAATTAGGGGAATGCATGAGATAAAATCTCTGTATAGTATTTTAGGTTTATACTTTGGACAGTTGTAGACAGAAGATTGATACTTCTTTACATTTTGTATAACCTTCCTAATGTAAGTAAATAATAGTTAATTCCCCAGAAGATCCCATAATGAACACAAGTGAGCAATGCAGAATGTGGATGAGGAGGGAGGAGATTCCACTAGACCAGAATATTGATGTTGGGTGGACCTGAGCATTTGCCTGTTGCCTATTGAGTGAGGCCTAGGAGTTATGTCAGTATGAATTAGGTATGACTGACAGTAACAGAGGAACTAAAAAGCCCCTCATAGTTTAATATATGGAAGTTTATTTCTATTTTCAAAAAGTTGATGGAGGTAGATATTTGAAGGATAATATGGCTAATAGGATCTGTCTCTACTGAGTCCCCGAAAACCTGGATTCCTTCCAGCTCACTGCTCCTCCAGTTTTTGGGTGAAGCCCATGTCCTCATAAACAAGGATAGAGTTCCAGTAACTGAAACCACATTTCCAGCAGCAGGAAAGCAATTTCACATTGCTTTCGTAGTGTGAAAGCAGTGTTGAGTAGTTGCAACAGAGACCTCAAATATTCGTTATCTCATCTTTTACAGAAAAAGTTTGCCAACTCATGCTCTGGAATTGAGACTATGGTTTCACAAATTTTCAATTAATCCATTCTTTTTTGTAATTGTCAGGTTCTAGTTTGAATAAAATGGTTTTTATGAATTTGTATTACATTTGGATGTATCAAAAATAAGATTTAATACTATTTTGTATATTGTTACTTGGATAAGAAAGAGGAAGAAAGGATGGGGAGTGAGACTTAAAATGACACAGATTTATTTCTTTAAAAATTCTGAAGTAAATTGTGGCAAAATATTAGTGCCTATTAAATATTAGTGATGGACATGTGGAAGTCTGTTATTTCTGTATTTCTTTGGTATGTTGAAAACTTCCATAATTAAATACTGTAAACAGTTTAAAAGAGAGATGATTATGAGTTCCCTTAAAAATAAAAAAAGAACTGTAGTCAAGTTTCAAAGCCATTCCAATTTGGATGTCCAGAGGAAGCTCCTTACAGAATGGTATGTGGAGAAGGTTGACTCCTATTGTGGTGTGATATTTTTTGTGATCGAACCTCCAGAATCATATCAGCAGTTCCTGAGACTCTGCATATCTGTAAAACGTGTCTGCCTCTGCCTGTGCACTACAAAAAGAGCACCTGCATCCAAAACCAGAAAAGAAGGCAAATGTGTCCTAGAAAAGTAACAGACTGTGTTAGAATTGGTACATTTCTGAGATGAGAAAGTTTGAAGTACTAAGAGCTTTCTACTTTTTGTTGGCATAAAATCTAGATCATTTACTCATAGTAAGATAAATTATTTAGGAAGACCAAAAGCCTTTAATATTTAAGCTTTTTTAAAATGGGTATTTGTAACCTATAAGCATATAGATATATAAGAAAAAAAAAACTCTCTAAATTATTTAAGATTTTCTCCTTAGAGACAATAGGTTATCTCACAATAGATTGAACCTTTCTATATTAAAGAAGTAATGTTGCCGTGTATTTAAGTAAGAAGAGAAATTTCAAAACCTTTAGCGCTGTAAAATTGTATCCAGTCAGCCTCTAGCAACATACATAATCATAAGAAAGCTGCTCATCTGCCAAAATTGGACAGCTTTACCAAATGCAAGTTTAATTAACTGGAAAAAAATTAAATTTTAATAAATAATTAGGGTGATTATTAAGCATTATGGTGCACTTAAAATGTGTTGTGTAAACACTAGTGCGAATATCTTCCAAGTTTGATTTCCTACTCATTTTAAGTCATTATCTTTTGAGAATAAAACTAAAGCAATGGATAACTTTTTAAGGAAAAGGAAAAATATATAAAACAAGAAACAACCTTTATTTGGATAATGTGACAGTACATTTTACGTCAATTCTCAAAAAGCAAGCATTTACATTGTACAAGGCCGAGTGTTATATGCTGAAGATATAAAAATGGATAAAATATGGTCTAAGAACTCACAGACTAGTGATAGAACGAGGATTAGAAATGTAAGTACCATACAGTAGATACACGTTTTAATAGAGGTGTATTACAAATGCTTTAAGAGCACCAAGGAGAGAGAGAATTCATTCTGATAGGAAGGACACAGCAGGTAACACAGATGTACACATACAGGTAATGTAAACAGGCAGAGAGAGAAGTAGAGAAGGTATCTCATGAAGAGGAAAGAGCACCAGGAAGTCATCCAGGCACAAAGTGCATACCTTGTTTGAAGAAATGTGAATTGCTTCATCTTGCCAGAATACAAGTTTATGGGAAATAAATGACCAGAGGTGAAAATATAAAGGTGGTTAGGGACAGATTTTCATCGAAGGCTTTTAAGGAAGGAGTTAAGTATGGTCAGATCTGGGTTTTTTAATACAAATCATCATCAGTAGAAGGGGAAGTAAATGGGAAGGATGAAAAGGATGAAGACCTTTATAAGGATATCCAATGGTCAGGGCGAGAGACAGGAGTCAGGATGGCTGATGTAAATCATTAGCAAAGATAATGAAAAAGAGAGTATACATAAAAGGAAACTTGCAGAAGTAAATCCATTTGGTGATGACCAGGAGAAAGACAGACAGACAGACAGACAGAGAGAGACAGAGAGAGAGAGAGAGAATGGGTATTAAAGGTAATGACATTACCAAGGTAGAGAGCATGTGAATTAGGAACAGGTAAGGAGAAGATACAGCTATTTATTTTTCATGTTTGATGTCTTTGGGTTATTCATGCTGATTTGACATTCATGTGAGGATAACAGCATTCAGGTCTAGAATTCAGGGCAGAAGTGAGGCCAAGAGATGGACATTTGCGATTCCTTTGTAAATAAGTGATGACTGAGGCTGTGGAGTTAGGTAAATTATTCAATAATAAAGCATAAAACAAGATAAAATGAGCATATATGTAAAACTTTCTGATTAGTATGATACCTTAAATGTATTTTTCTTTTTGAAGCTAGAAAATTGCTTTTTGAAGTTTTTCTTTTCATTCCCTGACAGAAATTTGGCTTGATTATTGACATTTTATCTCTTATTAATTATTATTTTTCTAAAAATTTTTCAATTAACAGAAGATTTTTAAAGGATGCGTGGTGCCCTACTTAGTACTGTTTCATGGCCCTTCCTTTCTTTCTTACTTCTGGAAGCCTCCAGTTCTGTGATCAATTTCCCAATGACTTTTATTGGCCTATAGTTACCTGGGTAGGTAAGGAAGCCAAATTATAGCAAAATTTTGGGAAGACCTTCTAGCATGACCCTTCCACAATCTGTTATTTCTTTTATTACTAATTTTATGTGTATTAGATTATCATAAGATTTATACATAAGAATCATG